>NC_064923.1:293652367-293955246 GCF_023897955.1 Schistocerca gregaria
ATTTTTTGTTTGTCTGACCACAAACTAGGTAGCACACCTTCAAAATCATTCCAAAATTCTTTTGGATGCACATTTCCTGTTGGATCAAAACGTAAAAACTGTCTGTTAGTGACATATGAAATTTCAGATGATTCTACCACAAAACTACACCCACTACTGTTAATTCCATGTTTGAGGTTAGTTTCAACTTCGTATAGTCTACTGTCATGCTCATCCAACCTACTTTCCACCTCTTCTACTTGGTTAGTTAGCTGAAGAACCTTTTTTTCAGACTCATCCACTCGTTCTGACACAGTTTTTACTTCATTCATACATTTGTCAGATTCAGAACTGATTTTGCTAGCTAACACTGTGTGATCAGTTTCACATACTGATTCTACAGCCGCTACTTTAACCTGTACTTTTTGTATACCTTCTTTAATTTCCTCTACTCTTTGTTTGTTTCCAATAGCAACTCTGTTCAAAGCCTCTGTTAATTCACCTTTTACAATGCTAACAGATCTTTTGCAGTTATTCTCAACTCGAGAAATTTTGTCATCTACTTTATTTTCTAATGACCTCAATTCATTTTCCCACGTTTCTTTTAAGACGGCAGTCTGCTTTTCAAGTTTTTCATTGAACCCACTACCAAGTTTACAATTTTTTTCATTAAAACCACTGTTAAATTTACCAATTTTTTCATTAAAACCACTGTCAAGTTTACTAATTTTTTCAATAAAACCACTGTCAAGTTTTTCGAGTTTACTTTTAATTTTTTTCAGCCAAATTAGATTGTCCTTGTATAGAGCGCATTAAAGCGGCAAACATTTCCTTCATACTTCCTAGTTCCAGTTTTGGTATCACTGTTTCTTGTTTACCTTGTTCCACCGGAACTATACCAAATTTGGTATCCACATTTGACACGTTTGCCACATTTGATTCAGTAACATTACTAACACTATCATCACACGACTGATCGTTACTGAGTTTATGCTTAATTTCACTTTTGGGATCAGAATTATCCCCATTAATTACATTAACAAACGTACTTGAAGCAGACTCAATTCCACTGTCCGTAAATAACATAGAAATATCTTCAAACACATCCCCTTTTATTTTAACATCTACTCCTTCTCTCTGTTCAGGTGTGCTAGTGTGTGAAGCCTCACACTGAATGAAAGTTCTTCCTCCTTCACCGTATTCAAAAAATCTTTATCGCTTGCCATGTTTCTCAGTCTTTCAGCACACACACAACAGATGTAACAAAGTTGACTTATCTTTTGTCGAATGTTGCAGCCTCGGCGTGTTGAAACTGCGAGTCCAATCCCTTGCTGCTGCCGTAACAGTTTCGGAGCCCCCTCTCGTCGTGTAGGCTGGCCGCGTTGCACCGTTGTACTGCTCGCCGCCACCGCTAAGATACCATCTGCTGCTTAGCTGCGCTCCGGTTGCTACTGGATCCGTTGCGGATCATCTTTCTTGCAACTCCAGCAACTCGAAACGGGTTCCGTTCAAACTTCTTTTAGCACTGGTTCACTAAATTCTTTCCCTAACGTTCACTGTTCGGTCCATCAAAATCTTGTGGATATGGAGAAGAATGGAAAAATTTAAGTGGAAAGACCGAGTAAGGAATGTAGAAGTATTAAGAATATTAAGAAGAGTTGGAGAAGAAAGAGGCATGCTGAAAGTCATCAGAAACAGAAAACGGAACTGGATTGGATATTATTTGAGGAAGGACTGTTTGTTGAACGAAGGAATAGAAGGAGTGGTGGATGGAAAAAAGGGAAGAGGAAAAAGAAGATAACAAATGCTGGACAATAATGAAGGAGGCAAATATTCAGAAATGAAAAGACTGGCTATGGACAGACAAAAGTGGAAAAGGCTTAACCCACGACAAGACCTGCCGTAAGGCAGGATACCATACATAAGAGATAATTTAAGACAGAAAGGCATTTCATGGCGATATGCTTCCTCACACACCCAGCGACCCTCCTCAGCCTCAACCTGCGTCAGACACAACGATACTGACCGATTTGGTGATGAATTACGTTGTTTAAATCTGATTTCTAAAATAAATAATTTGGATTGTGTAAAGAATATTCATTTTTATCATTAAAACAACTTATTTCCTTGAGTTTAACAATATTGATAATATAGGAAAAGAATCTTCGATAATCTAGACTCTAGAAGTATATTTTCTTCATGGTTGACGATTGCCCAGGCCTCCAAGAACAAGCCTTCGCTTGGCGAAGATGGGAATGTACATCTTTCCATGTTTTTGGAAAGTGACTTCCTGTCCTCCCAGATTTCATTAGAGTCTCTTTTTATGGGTGTCACCGGAGACGTCAGGCACAAATGAACCTCAGTTTCACTAATGTAGCCAACAGATGGCGATGACATTTTTCATGTTTTTTGTGTGACAACTAGTTTTTATATTTCCAGATGTCAGACTCTGAATCATCTTTATCAGACTCATCGGATGTGTCGTTCTTGATCTCAGATGCTTTAAACTTCCGTATATATTTATTTAGGTAACTACTTATCTTGATTAAGCGATGGAATCTTTGAAGTGGATGAACTTCATTCTTGGATCAAGCGTTGTTGAACTTGCCAAAATGGCGGAATGTTCTGAGCTGTCGAATCTTATTGCCAATTGCTCCTTTATTTAGTTTTTAAACTGAACAATAATTTCTATATCTACATCTATACTCTGCAAACTACCGTGAGGTGCGTGGCAGACGATGCATCCCATTCACGTGTGCGTTTCATTCACATGTGGAGCGCTAGGAGAATGATTATTTCAATGTGTATGTCTGTGTGTGCAGTAATTATTCTGATCTTATCCTCCTACGTGAGTGATACGTAGATGGTTATGCTATATTTCTAGAGTCATAATTTAATACCGGTTCTTGAAACTTTGTTAATAGACCTTCTCTGCATATTTTCTAACTTCAAGTCTTCCAGTTGTGTTCCGTCAGTATCTCTGCGACAAACTGCCACATATCAGACAAATCTGTGAGCATTCGTGTTGCCCTTCTTTGTTTTCGTTCAATACCTCCTGTTGGTCCTAATTGGTATGGGTCCCACATACTTGAGCAATATTCTAGAAACAGTCGCACAAGTGATTTGTAAGCCGTCTCCTTTATGGACGCCCCAGTATTATAGCAATAAACCGAAGTCTACCACCTGATTTAGTATCATGAGGTGAACAGAGCTAAGATCAGCTGTTGTTTACTACCCATTCAATAAGAGCGTTGATTTGCAGTCATCGGGTGTCTGCTGTCAGGGTGGTGAGCGTCTTGATCAGGAAAAAAACGTGCCTTGTGTGCTTGTCTAACACGAATGAGCAAAGCCCTTCCGACTAACATTATCTGTTTCATTGTTAGTGTTAGCAAGTGGGTGAATGTTGGTACTTCAGGATATAGCATCAGAGTTAACTGACGCGACTATACAGTAGCGTAAATCAATACAAAGGCCGGGTTCTAAGAAAGTAATAGTACAATATTTGAAGCACAGACTGCGGCGTAGCGCCGTATAACGATCCTGCCTTGGAGGCGGTTAAGTGGGAGATACACTCCTAGAAATGGAAAAAAGAACACATTGACAGCGGTGTGTCAGACCCACCATACTTGCTCCGGACACTGCGAGAGGGCTGTACAAACAATGATCACACGCACGGCACAGCGGACACACCAGGAACCGCGGTGTTGGCCGTCGAATGGCGCTAGCTGCGCAGCATTTGTGCACCGCCGCCGTCAGTGTCAGCCAGTTTGCCGTGGCATACGGAGCTCCATCGCAGTCTTTAATACTAGTAGCGTGCTGCAACAGCGTGGACGTGAACCGTATGTGCAGTTGACGGACTTCGAGCGAGGGCGTATAGTGGGCATACGGGAGGCCGGGTGGACGTACCGCCGAATTGCTCAACACGTGGGGCGTGAGGTCTCCACAGTACATCGATGTTGTCGCCAGTGGTCGGCGGAAGGTGCACGTGCCCGTCGACCTGGGACCGGACCGCAGCGACGCACGGATGCACGCCAAGACCGTAGGATCCTACGCAGTGCCGTAGGGGACCGCACCGCCACTTCCCAGCAAATTAGGGACACTGTTGCTCCTGGGTATCGGCGAGGACCATTCGCAACCGTCTCCATGAAGCTGGGCTACGGTCCCACACACCGTTAGGCCGTCTTCCGCTCACGCCCCAACATCGTGCAGCCCGCCTCCAGTGGTGTCGCGACAGGCGTGAATGGAGGGACGAATGGAGACGTGTCGTCTTCAGCCATGAGAGTCGCTTCTGCCTTGGTGCCAATGATGGTCGTATGCGTGTTTGGCGCCGTGCAGGTGAGCGCCACAATCAGGACTGCATACGACTGAGGCACACATGGCCAACACCCGGCATCATGGTGTAGGGAGCCATCTCCTACACTGGCCGTACACCTCTGATGATCGTCGAGGGGACACTGAATAGTGCACGGTACATCCAAACCGTCATCGAACCCATCGTTCTACCATTCCTAGACCGGCAAGGGAACTTGCTGTTCCAACAGGACAATGCACGTCCCATGTATCCCGTGCCACCCAACGTGCTCTAGAAGGTGTAAGTCAACTACCCTGGCCAGCAAGATCTCCGGATCTGTCCCCCATTGAGCATGTTGGGACTGGATGAAGCGTCGTCTCACGCAGTCTGCACGTCCAGCACGAACGCTGGTCCAACTGTGGCGCCAGGTGGAAATGGCATGGCAAGCCGTTCCACAGGACTACATCCAGCATCTCTACGATCGTCTCCATGGGAGAATAGCAGCCTGCATTGCTGCGAAAGGTGGATATACACTGTACTAGTGCCGAAATTGTGCATGCTCTGTTTCCTGTGTCTATGTGCCTGTGGTTCTGTCAGTGTGATCATGTGATGTATCTGACCCCAGGAATGTGTCAATAAAGTTTCCCCTTCCTGGGACAATGAATTCACGGTGTTCTTATTTCAATTTCCAGGAGTGTAGAATGTTACTGTTCTAGTATTTTCATAAAGTGTTCAAATGGCTCTGAGCACCATGGGACTTAACAGCTATGGCCATCAGTCCCCTAGAACTTAGAACTACTTAAACCTAACTAACCTAAGGACATCACACAAGACCCAGTCATCACGAGGCTGAGAAAATCTCTGACCCCGCCGGGATCATAAAGTGTAATTATGTCTTTAGTCTGGGAAAATTTCGAAGAAATATGGACATGGACAAAGGTGATTTTTGGAGAATAGATTTGCAAAGTAAGTTTATGGTGAAGGGAAAGTTAAATCAGGTGTACATAACAACAGTAAATAACTTTGTGCGTAAGCAAAACTCCAGCATATTAGATAATTACGTCGGTAAAAAGTGCAGTCGTTAGGTTTACTATTTTGCTATTGGTTATAGATGAAAAGCTTGGACTGGCGCTGGAGAATGTTGTTGTGCTATTGGCTATTGAGTAAACTGACCAATGGTAAAGCAATAATCTTCGCGCGCCTTTTCTCTGCTGGTAGAGAAGACAGTATTCTAGAGAAGAGTCGGAGTCTAGCCATGAAACAGTTCGGAGGTGTGTAGTAGTAGTTCCGATGGAAACGATAAGTTGCCGGATCTAGCAGTGTTTTATACATCAAAAGTGTGGTAAAGTGACGGCATAATTATTCCGATGAGCGTGTAGAAATTTCGGAATTTTGAAGTGAATTCTGTGACGAGGAAAGATACATATTCTGCGTGGCGTATTGAGCAGGTCGGTGGCTAAAAACTGTGACTGCATTACGTACCGACAGAACTTAATATGTGGTGAGCATTCTCAATCAAAAGCAATCCTTATTTTTGTAGCTATTAAGTTTTCGGGGCAATGCAACACCATAAACTTGCTAACGTGAGTGAAAGGGATTGTGAGTGACTGTGTTGAGGCTAACACGGGCTTGGCAGTGATACGTGTTCACCTGGTTTCAGAATATATTAATTAAGGACAAAATTTTCAGTCTTTCATTTCCTGTGAAAACTTTGTCCCGAAACGTAGATGGTGATCACGTCGAAGTACAGTAGGTTTCGCTCGGCTTTCCTACTGATGATCTGCTGAGACAATGTTCACAGGTAGGTGCAGGTTCGTCGTAAACGGACGGAAAGAACCGCGCCGCTACACGTGGTGCTTTGGTGCCGGGAAGCACTAAAGCCGTAGTATTTTGAATCCTTCCTCAGTGTCCAGGTCTCAGGTCTCCGCACCATATAGTGCAACTCTCCAGATGTAGCATTTGGCAAGTCTTTTTCCTCAGATCTTTTCAAGGGGTTTTCACAGGCAAGTTGATGGAAGCTTGGGGGGAACATGTAGGTTTCATTTAATCAAAATCGGATCACGAAAACAAAGAGACCGTGATTTATTTTATTTAAAACCATCGGGTCAGCGTGAACAAGCCAATCGCCAAAAGTAGTGTTTGCGCAGTTTTGTAGTTGGGACTTTTACGATAGTGACTGCGTGGTACACGAAAGAGTCAACGGATGGCGCTGTTAGTTTTTATCCCTTACAATCAGCGGCAAAAGTATTTTCGCAAGAAGTAGACGTCGAAATCTTTTCTTTAGTAATGCAAACTAACACTCAATTCCTTGGCTATAATTGAGTCGGCGTAAGTTTCTTTATTCCTGACAGTAGAAGTGGGCTGGGCGCCGGAGCTTCGCGGGACTACTCAACCAATAACCTAAGGCGATTTTGTTTAAGTCTCTGTGGCAACGCCTCGGTGTTGTCAGAGTTCTCTACACGGCTACGGTTCTCGCCTGCAGGAGTAAGCGTTTCGCAGATGAAAGCGGACATTAGCCCTGCCAGCTGTCAGGGATCTTCTTAAACCGTCTCGACTATATTTACTGATTTTCTTTTGTGTGTTAAAAGCTTAACGAAATTGGTTAAATTGACAGTGCGATCCTATGACGGTTACATTCTTAGCAATTAAGGTGTATAGTGGTGGTACACAAAGGCCATTATTTGACTTCTGTTGCAAAGTAGGAGTGTATATTCACATGTGCGTGGCGAATCCGCGTGAGTAGCGCTCGTCTACATGACATGTTACGCACGTGCATGCGGAACCACGCGGCGCTCACTCACGGAATGACGGGCAACAGCCGTGTGGCCTTGCCACGCGGGAGAAGAAACATAGACTCTACCTATACAGCTTCGACACAACCTAGTGGCACACTAATTCGCCTGGCAAGTGTTCAAATGCATTTCGAATTAGAATTTCTTTTTAGCTATCGATTTTCCATGTTTTCTATGGAGAAGGTATGTGCTGTATACCTGTGATTCACCAAGTGCTACTACAGTATAGCGAAAATTGAAGTGATCACCGAACGTTGAATGTTATTGGTGGTCACTGTTTGGCTTGCGAAACTGTATATTTCCATGAAATAATAGCTGATGAACTAGTGCTCACTTTCAGTTAGCTACTAAAGTCGCACTGTCATTTAGACATATTCTGAACAGAACAAATTAAAAAATATTTAAGTTGAGATTGTGACAACATATTGTAGTGGTCAACTTTGTTTTTAATTAACCAAAAACCCTCAATCCATTTACGCAGTAGGTTTTGGTGACTAAATGGAACAAATGAACTAGTAGGCTCATTACGTTCGATAATTTTAACAGAAAGCGAAATGAAGTGTAATGTGTACTGGTGAAATCAGATGGATATTATTTGGATAAACCTCTGTCTGGATAACTAGTCGAGTAAGTAAATGATTCAAACAGATATTATTAACTGCAAATTAAATAGCTTATACCATATAATGCTACTGTAATTTCTTTGTTTACTTCTTGTAGAGAATTAGTATTCGTTCCCTTGGCTCAACGCTGTTTTATAAATAACTTATTAATATTTTGTTCAGAAATGTGCCTTTGTGCCTCAGTGGCTTAAGTTTCACACTAGAAAACTTACGCTTAGGGCTCCATCCCCGATTGGTCCTACGATTTTCTCTGTTCTTATTCTTCCTTTCACCTACAACAATAACAATAATGCCAAGCCAAATTGTATTTCGGAGTATGTGCTGAAATGTAGATCCCCCTCTAACTGACTGTATTTGTTCTGAGTTGGGAGGAAATCAAGGGCACGTCATTATGCTAAGTGAAGTATTGCAGTGCTGAAACCACCCTTCAAGTTGAGCACTGCTTACTTGATTTATAGCGTAACAAATGTTTATAGGCGGATAACCTTAGCAGTTTGGGCTATAACGCATTAGACAGTCCCAATATTAAGAAGCCAGTTTCGTCAGCCAGTTGACGTCAGTCGTGATCTATCAGCTGAGTGAGGTGGGTATCGAGTATCTTATGCCTTTTTTTCTTGTAACAAACGCACTTGACTATATATTATAAAATTTTTTTCCCTCTTTTACTTGTTTTACTCGCGGCTACTTTTGAGATCACTCACATATTGTTATGCAATCAGTTTTGCATGAAACTATCGTTAGTAGAAATCTATAAACATAGGAGAAAAGCCCAATATCAAACAGGTGAGCACCGATCCCGTGCGTCATTGTCAGAGATTAGGCGTTTGGTATATCCGAAAAATTAATGCGTCCTTGTGTAGGACGGAGTTTAACAGACAGTAAAATAACCTTTAAAAACCGACTGTCCAGGACTATTCGATACATAGAATACACGGAGGCAAATAATTGGAGAATGTAGAATTTTTTATTGTGTAATAGATGTTCGAGATGACTTTGTAATTACCGTAATAAATACAAGCTGTTATTTTACAAAATAATTTACCAAGAGGGATGGCTAAAAATTTGTCCCTACAGAACAGGCAATTCCCTCAAATCCTACAAGCTGTCGAAAGTCGTCACGATATATGTTTCAGGATTCAAGGAAGGTCTGGCTGCTTCGACAAGTGCACGGACACGGAAGGCAACCACGTTAGTTCTCCATGATACAGCCTGTTTACAACTGGCAGCGCCGGGTCAGCTGTATGTCGCAGCGTCCCAGCGCGCGGGCTATAATGCACGTCATTTTTTTTTATTGGTTACCGCAGAAGGCCTGATAGTGCGCTACAGCTCTACTACACTGCCGACTCGGTCGCCTTCATCTGTCTGTCTCTGCACCTGCCAATACGTCTCTACCTCCCATTGCTAACATGTTGCCAGAACTCTATGTAAGCAGCCAACAATGAGAACGCAGCCGACAAAAACTCTCAATCTTCTGAACCTTTCTTAGATTGCTAACACTATAGGATACGCGTGTCTCTTTAGTATCATTACGTAGTTCGTGACTAGCACTAAAAAAATGAATGAAGAGAGTACGTACTCAGTGGTTCCCAACGACTAACGTCACCAGATTTTTAATCTAAAGTTTCCTAATACGTTTATGGGATGCTGTTGGACGTCCGGAGCCATCCATAGTGTTCTAGTATTTTCTCTGACAAGGAGACGGCACGACGGTGGAGTCCGAATTTGTCCGAAATTTTGTGTGGTGAAAGAGGACCCGTAACACCTCACGTGATTAAAATACACTCCTGGAAATGGAAAAAAGAACACAACGACACCGGTATGTGAGACCCACCATACTTGCTCCGGACACTGCGAGAGGGCTGTACAAGCAATGATCACACGCACGGCACAGCGAACACACCAGGAACCGCGGTGTTGGCCGTCGAATGGCGCTAGCTGTGCAGCATTTGTGCACCGCCGCCGTCAGTGTCAGCCAGTTTGCCGTGGCATACGGAGCTCCATCGTAGTCTTTAACACTGGTAGCATGCCGCGACAGCGTGGACGTGAACCGTATGTGCAGTTGACGGACTTTGAGCGAGGGCGTATAGTGGGCATGCGGGAGGCCGGGTGGACGTACCGCCGAATTGCTCAACACGTGGGGCGTGAGGTCTCCACAGTACATCGATGTTGTCGCCAGTGGTCGGCGGAAGGTGCACGTGCCCGTCGACCTGGGACCGGACCGCAGCGACACACGGATGCACGCCAAGACCGTAGGATCCTACACAGTGCCGTAGGGGACCGCACCGTCACTTCCCACCAAATTAGGGACACTGTTGCTCCTGGGGTATCGGCGAGGACCATTCGCAACCGTCTCCATGAAGCTGGGCTACGGTCCCGCACACCGTTAGGCCGTCTTCCGCTCACGCCCCAACATCGTGCAGCCTGCCTCCAGTGGTGTCGCGACAGGCGTGAATGGAGGGACGAATGGAGACGTGTCGTCTTCAAACACGCGATCTAGTGTTGCCTTGGTGCCAATGATGGTCGTATGCGTGTTTGGCGCCGTGCAGGTGAGCGCCACAATCAGGACTGCATACGACCGAGGCACACAGGGCCAACACCCGGCATCATGGTGTGGGGAGCGATCTCCTACACTGGCCGTACACCTCTGGTGATCGTCGAGGGGACACTGAATAGTGCACGGTACATCCAAACCGTCATCGAACCCATCGTTCTACCATTCCTAGACCGGCAAGGGAACTTGCTGTACCAACAGGACAATGCACGTCCGCATGTATCCGTGCCACCCAACGTGCTCTAGAAGGTGTAAGTCAACTACCCTGGCCAGCAAGATCTCCGGATGTGTACATCATTGTTCAAGTTTGGGACTGGATGAAGCGTCGTCTCACGCGGTCTGCACGTCCAGCACGAACGCTGTTTCAACTGAGGCGCCAGGTGGAAATGGCATGGCAAGCCGTTCCACAGGACTACATCCAGCATCTCTACGATCGTCTCCATGGGAGAACAGCAGCCTGCATTGCTGCGAAAGGTGGATATACACTGTACTAGTGCCGACATTGTGCATGCTCTGTTCCCTGTGTCTATGTGCCTGTGGTTCTGTCAGTGTGATCATGTGATGTATCTGACCCCAGGAATGTGTCAATAAAGTTTCCCCTTCCTGGGACAATGAATTCACGGTGTTCTTATTTCAATTTCCAGGAGTGTATTAGGACGCACTACTCTGAAAATCCCGAGAAAAATCGATTCAAAGTTTCTTAGGTGCTTTATGAGTATAAAATGTTAGTTCATTGCCGAGTCGCCGTCTGCCCTATATGGTTAGCGGTCGGACCCTTACGCCAGAGGTCTCGGGTTGGATTCCTCTTACGGCACTTTTGTTTTCCTTCTGTTGCTTGCAAAATTGCAACGCATTGTTACAGGAGAATCGCCAAATTAATTCCAGGGAAGACTGTATAAAAATGCATTCTATTATTCACCATCAGTTAACGTCACAAATATTCCTCAAAATTATCATCATCATCATCATCATTTAAGACTGATTATGCCTTTCAGCTTTCAGTCTGGAGCATAGCCCCCCTATAAAATTCCTCCATGTTCCCCTATTCAGTGCTAACATTGGTGCCTCTTCTGATGTTAAACCTATTACTTCAAAATAATTCTTAACCGAATCCAGGTACCTTCTCCTTGGTCTGCCCTGACTCCTCCTACCCTCTACTGCTGAACCCATGAGTCTCTTGGGTAACCTTGCTTCTCCCATGCGTGTTACATGACCCCACCATCTAAGCCTGTTCGCCCTGACTGCTACATCTATAGAGATCATTCCCAGTTTTTCTTTGATTTCCTCATTGTGGACACCCTCCTGCCATTGTTCTCATCTACTAGTACCTGCAATCATCCTAGCTACTTTCATATCCGTAACCTCAACCTTGTTGATAAGGTAACCTGAATCCACCCACCTTTAGCTCCCAAAGTTGGTCGAAAGATTGAACGGTGCTCAGATAACTTAGTCTTGGTACTGACTTCCTTCTTGCAGAAGAGAGTAGATCGTAGCTGAGCGCTCACTGCTTTGGCTTTGCTACACCTTGCTTCCAGTTCTTTCACTATGTTGCCATCCTGTGAGAATATGCATCCTAAGTACTTGAAACCACCTGTTCTAACTTTGTTTCTTCTATTTGGCACTCAATCCGTTTATATTTCTTTCCCACTGACATTACTTTCGTTTTGGAGATGCTAATCTTCATACCATAGTCCTTACATTTCTGATCTAGCTCTGAAATATTACTTTGCAAACTTTCAATCGAATCTGCCATCACAACTAAGTCATCCGCATATGCAAGACTGCTTATTTTGTGTTCACATAGCTTAATCTCACCCAGCCAGTCTATTGTTTTCAACATATGATCCATAAATAATATGAACAATAGTGGAGAAAGGTTGCAGCCTTGTCTGACCCCTGAAACTACTCTGAACCATGAACTCAATTTACCGTCAACTCTAACTGCTTCCTGACTATCCATGTAAAGACCTTTAATTGCTTGCAAAAGTTTGCCTCCTATTCCATAATTTCGTAGAACAGACAATAACTTCCTCCTAGGAACCCGGTCATATGCCTTTTCTAGATCTATAAAGGATAGGTACAATTCCCTATTCCACTCATAACACTTCTCCATTATTTGCCGTAAGCTAAAGATCTGGTCCTGACAACCTCTAAGAGGCCTAAACCCACACTGATTTTCATCCAATTGGTCCTCAACTAATACTCGGACTTTCCTTTCAACAATACCTGAGAAGATTTTACCCACAACGCTCTGTAGTTGTTACAATCTTTTCTGTTTCCATGTTTAAAGATTGGTGTGATTACTGCTTTTTTCCAGTCTGATGGAACCTGTCCTGACTCCCAGGCCATTTCAATTATCCTGTGTAGCCGTTTAAGACCTGCCATTCCACTGTATTTGATGAGTTCTGACTTAATTTCATCCACCCCAGCTGCTTTATTGCACTGCAATCTATTGACCATTTTCTCCACTTCCTCAAATGTGATCCTATTTCCATCATCATTCCTATCCCATTCTACCTCAAAATTATCAGAAACTCAAAACAGCTTCGTAAATGTTAATGGGGCATAGTTTTGTACAGATTTATTGCAAGCGCCCTGTGAGTGTTGAAAATCAGCTTTTATTTGTTGTGCAAGATCTCACAAAAATTATTGCTTTCTTTGTTTTTACGATAATTACCACTGCGGTTCTTGTTTATAATTATGATATATATAGAAATTGAATGTTTCCCAATCGAATTTGTTATTCTGATTAAAAACCCAACGATTCGCCGTATATACTTTACAATGAAAAATGGAAAACCCACCGCTATGAATTGTGTTGTTGGACAAAAATAAAATAATTTTTATTCAATAACGTAACTAATTTGTTAAAGATAATGTAGGTTTGGGATACTTTCTGAATAATTGGTCGAATAACAAAAGCAAATGAAATAGAAGAAAAGAATGACAGAGGAGAAATGGAACCCGAGACCTCTGGTGTAAGAGTCCAAGCCCCAATTTTTTTCCCAATTTGTTCGGTATTGTTCGTGGCGTTTGGTCTGGGCGGACGTCACAAGACATCCGTTCAAGTTGATCGTTGATTCCTTTACTCAGATTTTTTTATTACAGAGGGCGAGGAGCCCTCTGACTGAAACATCTTTTTTTTTAAAACATTTATTAAAAACCAATGTTACACTCCAAATATATACTAAGTTATAAATACATGAAGTTATTCAAACAAAACGGTTTGATCATTTCAGTTACGCTGATGTTAAGGAAAGACAACAGAGGATTGTGTTACTGAGTAGTTACCAGAAAGAATTAAGTTAAATATCATGAAATTTTTTTAAAATACATTCAGACTTCAACCTGAAGAAGTAAAATCTGCACTTTGAATTACATGAGGTGCAATCTTTACAGAAGCATAATTTCTTTATGATGGATATCAGCAAGTTGATGGGATAATTTTAATATGAAACAATTTAATAATCATATTAGACAATTTCTGAAATATTTGAGAATGTCGGAAAGGAGATATATAATAAAGTTGACTAGCCTTCCAATTACATTTTCTGGACATTAATTGAATCTTAAGTATCTGAAGTGATTAGATCTATATAATCAGTCTTTCACTGGATCAGATCTATATAATCAGTCTTTCACTGAGAAACTGAGTTACACATCACAGTGCAAAAATGAACAGGGTAGTGTGCCAGTCATTGACTATTACATATATCAGATAGAATATTATGGTTTTAAACAATCGATAAGGACATTTCTATAAAAACTGTCTATTTCCAAATTTCTAGTATAAGCCAATAATGCACCTTTAATGTTTTGTGTTTTGACACTATTTAGACACACACAATCTCAATGTCACATAAGTTCTGAACATCAGCTTATAAATTGCAAAAACTACTCTCTGAAGTAGAAAAAGTACACTTAAATAGTATCCTTAAGGTAACTACAATACATCACTGTCAACACAGTCTTCTTTTTTATATTAACCAATGCCTATTCTTTCAAATACAATTTTTAACATATTACCGAACTTTTTCTTGTGATTCGAATGGCTTCTAATTTTGTGGAACTCACACAGCATGTGTACCTTGAACTCTATGGTGCTATCAGATCCTAATTTGTTAAGGACGTAGTTAACAAAACTTCGCAGCAACCAGTACACAGCTTTATGTTTTGCTTCTGGGAAATAGCGTGCTTCAGGCCTGTGTATCAATGACAGCGATATATACTCAGGGGATGTTCTTGTAATCAGAGCTACTTGCTCCCGGACCCACATCCAACTATTCAAGTGACCACTGCAAGTATATCTGTGAATTACTATGTCAACTAGATGGCATTGTTGACATAAATTTGTTTCACAGAATCCGATTGCGTGCAGTCTTTCATTGGTGCTAACTATGTTGTTAGCTGTCTTGTACCATGCCGTTTTTATGTTAGACGTGAGCACATTAGAACTAATCTCAGTCCACTCAATGTTTGGAAACTGTCGTTCTATTTTGTTTCTTCCTTCGCTTTTCTTTCGTTCCCGCATTATGGCTCTCGATGTTAAGTGTCGGGACTGCCTCCATTCGACACTGACATAACTAAACTCAACATAGAAAATCTTCACGTGCAGTAAGCGACTGTTGATATTCTGCACGTCTATCGGGGGAAGCAGGCTTGGAGGTTTAATGATCTCGAAAAGTTAGCTGGTTATAATTTCTCGCGAGTCTCTTATTAATTTAACTTGCCTTTTGATAAAAAGAGCAGAGGCTTTATTAGTTATATCAGTTAATCCTAGTCCACCATTTTTAGGATCTAAAGTGGCTACTTAAGCAGGTGCTCTAAACACTTCACCTCTCCACAAAAAGTTGGTGATTTTGGACATCATTCTTCTCGCTATCATTCTCGGTATTGGAAACAGATGGGCAAATAATAAGCCTTAGCGAGGATGCATGAGTTGATATACTGTGTTCTTTGACCTTGGTTCATACATCGAGTTAAATTCTCTACAATGGCTCCTTGCACTTTATCTGCAGCAACTTTCCAATTTAAAGCCGTCATTTTCATAGGACATGCTGTCAGGGTGACCCCAAGTGTTTTATGTTGTCGGACTATTTTTGCCCACTCGACGTTTATATTATCAAAACCTCTGAGATTTAACATCTTTTTTTTTTTTCGTTTGCATTCGCTCCAGATGCTCTACAGAACGAATCAATCACAGTTACTAGCGTGTTACCTCGTCATTATTCCTTGTAATGACCCCTATATCGTCAGCATAGGCTCTTATAACTGTTTTATTTCCTGGTAAAGCCTTTTAATCTAGCATGGACATGTCCAAGGAAAGGTTCCAGCGAAATGGCGAAGAGCGACATTGACAGAGGACTTCCTTGAGGAACACCTCGTTGTATTTGCATCGGCCTGGATTGTCGACAATTCACCGCTATTTTAGCATTAATTCCAGTTGCTACGTTCTTAATCAACTGTATGACCCTATCGTTGAAACCTATTTTGTTCAATGTCTGTAGAAGGTATTCATGATTACTACATCGAACGCTTTATAAAAATCTAAAAACAATAAAGCACACTTTATGTTTGTTACAGAAGTTATTGCAATGATATCCCTGAATTCCGCTAGATTTTGAAAAATGGTTCTGCCTTGCGCACAGTTCTGATGTTGACTAATAATTTTATCTGTAAGGCATGAATTTCTCTGGTTTATTATTATAGCTATTAATTTATAATCAGAATTCAGCAGTGATATTGGACGAAAATTATTTAAATCTTTGTTTCCATTATTTTTTGGCACCGGAACAATTTTACTCTCCTTAAACTCAGCCGGAATCATTTTACCCTGAATAACCTTATTTACAATGTCCGTGATTTTTGCACCTACTATTGGCCAGTAACGGATGTAAAACTCTGCTGGCAGACCACCCGGTCCTGGGGATTTTTTTGGTGGTGAGGCGCACAGAGTCTCACACACGTCTTCTTCAGTGACAACCTCGAGAAAATTTTCGTTGTCATCTTCTGTCAGCCGTGGGGCTAGAACGTCAAGGAATTCTTCCAAGGAAGCATCTCTACTTTGATGTACAGAATATAGCTCGCAATAATAGCGATAAATCTCGTCCATGATATCCTGCTGGGTTCTGAGAATCGTACCGTGTTTTGTTCGAATTTCATCAATAAAAGTCCTTCTCCCGTTTCTCATATGCCTCACTAAATGATATAGGGAAGTAGTTTCATCTTCTGACACCGAATTTGCCTTCGATTTTATTTTCAACCCTTCCATTTGACTTCTCTTGATATTAAGTAACTTAGCGTTGACTTTTTTGATGTCTGCTATCCGAAGTGAGGAACCTGCTGAGACTTGATCATATAGATCTCTGAAAACGGAATAGTAATACTCTACAGTGCATTTCATTTCCCTTGCGCTCTGGGCACTGTATTTTATAAGAACTTTCCTCAACTTTGGCTCTGCCATTTTAACCCATCAGTCAATAGCAGTGGCATATCTACTATGGGCTGGCAGGCATATTGCCCATGTTTATTTAATCAGATCTTCTAAATCATGATTTACTAACAAGAAAGTGTTCAAATTCCACTGATTCTTCAATCGGCGAACCGGCTGTCTTGTTAGATTTATGCAAGCTAAGACACTTGAATGGTCTGAAAAGTACGTAGGAATGGTTTCTACTTTTGTCAGGGAAGTTTCAAGATTTTTGGAAATATATAGTATATCAATCCTGCAACGTGATATTGCCGTGACATAAGTGAACTCAACACTGGAGGGGTATTTGATTTCCCATACATCCTTTAATTCTAAACCAGTAACTAGTTGTTTTAGTTCACTTGAGAAATTAAAATTAGTACCTGATCTTTTCGATTTAAAACACAATTAAAATCACCTCCAAGTAATAACTGTCTTGGCGATTTCCTTAACAAGTATATCAGGTCATCTTTGAAGAAACGTGCCCTGTCAGCTCGATGAGAACTTCCTGAAGGGGCGTACTAGTTGATGATAGTCACATCATAGATATTTAGTCCTATTCCTCTTCCGGATTCCAGTCGTTCCACCTCGCTTACTGTAATCCCTTCCCTCACCAAAATAGCTGTTCCAACACTTGTTTCGGGAGACACATTTATGTAACTGACAAAACCGGGAATTACCAAATCCGAAATTAGAACTTCTTGTAACAGGACAATATCAGTCGCGGATTCGTACAAAAATTCCTTAAGGGCCGATAATTTCAAACCTGTCGTGATTTTATTTATGTTTATAGTGGTGACAGAATAAGATTTCGTCATTGTGCTGTCCCTATGTAGTTGTTTTGATGAACTAATATAGTTTCATGTGGTTGAGGGTTCAGGTAAGCTGTAACAGTTTTCTCGGAAGGCTGAACATGGAATAACACTTCAATCAGTTTATTAGTTACTGTCCCGTTTTTTTCTGTTTCTGGTGTTTTCTCTTGTAACGCAAGCAGACTGATTTCCTGGTAAACCTTCTGATTTTTCCTCCAGTGATTCGTGTAGGACCGTTTCGGACTGAACATTCTTTGGGCTTGCGTCGCCCCTACCGGATTTTCCCTTCCCTTGGTTACGAGCTACATTCTCATTTGGTTGTGTCGGTATTTTACTTCGCGGCTTACCTGGAGCAGCAGCAGACGCTTTCGCAATTTCGGTTGCCGGCGCCTGCCCTGAGGTGTTGACCGTGATTTCAGTTTGGCCACCACTTCCTCGTTCTTTATTAATTTCACTCACTTTCTGATCGAGGGAAACAAGTGGAGACTGTAGTTTTGCAACCTCTCCCTGAATTTGTTCATTAACAGATAGATTCTCATCTTTGCAATCGGCTACTGCACCTGTTGTTTCTTGCAAATTAATGCTGCTCACACCCCCTTCATTTTCTGGTACCGTATGTGTATTATCTTTCTGTTCATTAGTTTCCATTCGCATTTGTCCTTCAGGTCCCTCTGCCTCCTCATCGCACTGTTTTTGCTTGCGAAGTGAGGGAGTGGGACAAGACAGCTCGTCCTCTGAACAAAAATGGCTCTGAGCACTATGGGACTTAACATCTGTGGTCATCAGTCCCCTAGAACTTAGAACTACTTAAACCTAACTAACCTAAGGACATCACACACATCCATGTTCGAGGCAGGATTCTAACCTGCGACCGTAGCAGTCGCGTGGTTCCGGGCTGAGCGCCTAGAACCACTAGACCACCGCGGCCGGCTCCTCTGAACAACTATCAGTTATCTCCAGATGTTGTTTTTTCGGTTGCGTTTCAGTTTCACGAGTAGCGGCAACAGGGTTTCCTTTTGTTGTTAACGGGGGGAATTGCCTATTATCGTGAAGTGAGACATCAGCTTGGCCCGCTGCGTTAACATCCTGTCTGAAGTGGCCGGTTTCGTTACATACATGACATGTAGCTTCCTGACCTGTATAAATAATTTGTGCCTTATAACCACAAACAGTTATGTGAGACGGAGTATTCGTCTTAACGTCCATCTCTACACAGCGGGCCCCGTTAAAACACTGCAGTTTAAAGCAATTGATTTAACGTCTCCGTAGTTTGAAAGAGCTTCCTTAATCTTATCATTTTCAATTTCAATGGGAAGATTCAAGACACGAACGGTTTTGTAATGAATGTCCGCTCTATAGATGGAAACCTTACTTTTACAACCATTTCTATGCACAAAATCTACTTCATAGCCCAACTTTCGTAACACTTTGTCAACAGTCGAAGCACTGATTAACTTGACAAAAACACAATATTTTTCCTTATCCATTTGCCAGGTATGAACGGTTTCAGAATTTAGACCAATTACCTGTGTAATCCAGTCATCTATTTCTAGGGATGTCGGCTGAACAGGACGGGATTCCTGGTCAAAAGCAAATACCAGAGTATTCTTCCTGAGGTTTGTAGCCATGATTAATTCAGCGAAGCAATTTCGGTGAAACAGCCGAAATTCCAAGTAGCAGCAAAAAGACCAGAAAGAGCGATCAGATCACAAGGAACAGGAACGAACACGGGGATTAACGGACGGACCGCATTCGGCGGAGCACAAGTACAGCGATGTAAACACTGAAGTGCAGCGCAACAGTTAACAGCGACCACTCGCGAGCGCGGCTGAAACGGAACTGAAACAACTAGGCCAGACAGCGGATCGGCAATGGACTATCATTTTATACTCATAAGGCACCTAAGAAACTTTTCCCGAGGTTTTTCGGGTAGTCCGTCCTAATATTTTAACCACGCGATGTGTTAGGGGTCCACTTTCATCACACAAAATTTCGGACAAATCCCCGACTCCACGCTCGTGCCGTCTCCTTGTGAGTGAGCTTGCCGTTAGAATATGCACTAGTTTTTTTGATCTGACATCCGTCTGTGCAATTAAGTAGAGCTTTGAGATTCAAAAATTTCGGAAGACAAACTGGATTCGAGTGTATGACAGAGTTCGTAATCTTTCAGCACGCTTGCAATCTGTGTACCGTGAAAGCGTCAAAAGGCGCTTCGAAAACGTTCTTCGCCTCTCTATATGTGCTATTCCTTTCGACACATAGAAATTAAACACATAACCAGTTTGTAGTTGTCATACACTTCTTTATTACAAACACATGCTCTTAATGAAATTAACAGTAACAACGATTATAATAAAAGGCACCTCCACTACAGAACCACTAGCAGAACTCAGATTAAAACATTAATCAATTTAAGTCCGATAGACACAGATCTTTCAAAATTGACTCAACCAATTTTCACTAATTAAAACAAAGTTTATAAAACCATCTCTAATCAAATTTAACTGACATAACTGAATCACACAAACCTTTTAAACATGCTTCATGGCTTACATGCAAACCGGCTTTCACATTACTCATATCAAATTTTAAAACTGATTCAAACAACTAAGACATATTCTATGTACTGACCTTAAGCAATTCTAACAAATTAAAAGTATTATCAGATTAATGGACTCAGTTAGGCTTCTCTTTCGTATTACGTGCAGGTACGATGTTCGCATACATTTCATCCCCAGAATATATTAATAGCATATTAAATAGTCTTAAAACGGGGCCGTTTCAATTTTATGTTGCAGATTAGTGATGCACGTGAGCAGACCGAAATGTACTAACAGATACATGAGATTCACGGACCAGAAGGTGAAGCAGAAGTATACTTAACTTTGAGCTACAAATAAGCTTCCGGAAAACACAACGCTCCACCGGAAGGATGAAATTGCAGGACACTAACAACGTAACCATAGACACAGCTCCAGGTCCTTAAATTTCCCTCTTCCACCGTGATACCCCGAGCGGAGTTTGTTCGCGTCGACCACCACCAATTACCTGAAACATAAACACATCAGCGGCAGACAACATTCTGGCGCATCAGATAAACAAAACATTTATGCCCAACTGGCTATAAATAAACCCTTAATTACGGACGGCACAAAATGAATCCAAGCAGAACTAAGCCACTTAACCACTTGCCCAGTAACGGCTCTTAAAATTTGATTAGCCGGTACTCTAGCACAGACAAATAAAATAATAGCGTTGTTGTTGTTGTTGTGGTCTTCAGTCCTTAGACTTGTTTGATGCAGCTCTCCATGCTACTCTATCCTGTGCAAGCTTCTTCATCTGCCAGAACCCACTGCAACCCACATCCTTCTGAATCTGCTTAGTGTAGTCATCTCTTGGTCTCCCTCTACGATTTTTACCCTCCACGCTGCCCTCCAATACTAAATTGGTGATCCCTTGATGCCTCAGAACATGTCCTACCAACCGATCCCTTCTTCTGGTCAAGTTGTGCCACAAACGTCTCTTCTCCCCAATCCTATTCAATACTTCCTCATTAGTTATGTGATCTACCCATCTAATCTTCAGCATTCTTCTGTAACACCACATTTCGAACGCTTCTATTCTCTTCTTGTCCAAACTATTTATCGTCCATGTTCAACTTCCATACATGGCTACACTCCATACAAATACTTTCAGAAATGACTTCCTGACACTTAAATCTATACTCGATGTTAACAAATTTCTCTTCTTCAGAAACGATTTCCTTGCCATTGCCAGTATACATTTTATGTCCTCTCTACTTCGACCATCATCAGTTATTTTGCTCCCCAAATAGCAAAACTCCTTTACTACTGTGAGTGTCTCATTTCCTAATCTAATTCCCTCAGCATCACCCGACTTAATTCGACTACATTCCATTATCCTCGTTTTGCTTTTGTTGATGTTCATCTTATACCCTCCTTTCAAGACACTATCCATTCCGTTCAACTGCTCTTCCAAGTCCTTTGCTGTCTCTGACATAATTATGATGTCATCGGCGAAACTCAAAGTTTTTATTTCGTCTCCATGGATTTTAATACCTACTCCAAATTTTTCTTTTGGTTCCTTTACTGCTTGCTCAATATACAGATTGAATAACATCTGGGATAGACTACAACCCTGTCTCACTCCCTTCCCAACCACTGCTTCCCTTTCATGTCGCTCGACTCTTATGACTGACATCTGGTTTTTGTACAAACTGTAAATAGCCTTTCGCTCCCTACATTTTACCACTGCCGCCTTCAGAATTTCAAAGAAAGTATTCCAGTTAACATTGTCAAAAGCTTTCTCTAAGTCTACATAAGCTAGAAACGTAGGTTTTCCCTTAATCTAGCTTCTAAGATAAGTCGTAGAGTCAGTATTGCCTCACGTGTTCCAACATTTCTACGGAATCCAAACTAATCTTCCTCGAGGTCGGCTTCTACTAGTTTTTCCATTCGTCTGTAAAGAATTCGTGTTAGTATTTTGCAGCTGTGACTTATTAAACTGATAGTTCGGTAATTTTCTCATCTGTCAACATCTGCTTTCTTTGGGATTGGAATTATTATATTCTTCTTGAAGTCTGAGGGTATTTCGCCTGTCTCATACATCTTGCTCACCACCTGGTAGAGTTTTGTCATGACTGGCTCTCCCAAGGCCGTCAGTAGTTCTAATGGAATGTTGTCTACTCCGGGGGCCTTGTTTCGACTCAGGTGTTTCAGTACTCTGTCAAACTCTACACGCAGTATCGTATCTCCCATTTTGTCTTCATCTACATCCTCTTCCATTTCCATAATATTGTCCTAAAGTACATCGCCCTTGTATAGACCGTCTATATACTCCTTCCACCTTCCTGCTTTCCCTTCTTTGCTTAGAACTGGGTTTCCATCTGAGCTCTTGATCTTCATACAAGTGGTTCTCTTATCTCCAAAGGTCTGTTTAATTTTCCTGTAGGCAGTATCTATATTACCCCTACTGAGATAAGTCTCTACATCCTTACATGTGTCCTCTAGTCATCCCTGCTTAGCCATTTTGCACTTCCTGTCGATCTCATTTTTGAGACGTTTGCATCCCTTTTTGCCTGCTTCATTTACTGCATTTTTATATTTTCTCCTTTCATGAATTAAATTCAATATTTCTTCTGTTACTCAAGGATTTCTACTAGCCCTCGTCTTTTTACCTACTTGATCCTCTGCTGCCTTCACTACTTCATCCCTCAAAGCTACCCATTCTTCTTCCACCGTATTTCTTTCCCCCATTCCTGTCATTTGCTCCCTTATGCTCTCCCTGAAACTCTGTACAACCTCTGGTTCTTTTAGTTTATCCAGGTCCCATCTCCTTAAATTCCCACCTTTTTGCAGTGTCAATCTACAGGTCATAACCAATAGATTGTGGTCAGAGTCCACATCTGCCCCTGGAAATGTCTTACAATTTAAAACCTGGTTCCTAAATCTCTGTCTTACCATTATATAATCTATCTGATACCTTTTATTATCTCCAGGCTTCTCCCATGTATACAGTCTTCTTTTATGATTCTTGAACCAAGTGTTACCTATGGTTAAGTTGTGCTCTGTGCAAAATTCTACCAGGCGGCTTCTTCTTTCATTTCTTTGCCCCAGTCCATCTTCACCTACTACGTTTCCTTCTCTCCCTTTTCCTACTACCGAATTCCAGTCACCCATGACTATTAAATTTTCATCTCCCTTCACTATCTGAATAATTTCTTTTATTTGATCATACATTTCTTCAATTTCTTCGTCATCTGCAGAGCTAGTTGGCATATAAACTTGTACTACTGTAGTAGGTGTGGACTTCGTATCTATCTTGGCCACAATAATGTGTTCACTATGCTGTTTGTAGTAGCTTACCCGCATTCCTATTTTCCTATTCATTATTAAACCTACTCCTGCATTACCCCTATTTGATTTTGTGTTTATAACCCTGTAGTCACCTGACCATTTCCCTTTTTAAATTTTCTAACCTACCTGTCCGATTAAGGGATCTGACATTCCACGCTCCGATCCGTAGAACGCCAGTTTTCTTTCTCCTGATAACGACATCCTCTTGAGTAGTCCGCGCCCGGAGATCCGAATGGGGACTATTTTACCTCCGGAATATTTTACCCAAGAGGACGCCATCATCATTTAATCATACAGTAAAGCTGCATGCTCTCGGGAAAAATTACGGCCGTAGTTTCCCCTTGCTTTCAGCCGTTCGCAGTACCAGCACAGCAAGGCCGTTTTGGTTATTGTTACAAGGCCAGATCATTCAATCATCGAGACTGTTGCCCCTGCAACTACTGAAAAGGCTGCTGCCCCTCTTCAGGAACCACACGTTTGTCTGGCCTCTCAACAGATACCCCTCCGTTGTGGTTGCACCTAAAGTACGGCTATCTGAATCGCTGAGGCGCGCAAGCCTCCCCACCAACGGCAAGGTCCACGGTTCATGGGGGGAGGAATAATAGCATAGAAAAAGGAAATAGGGAAAATTATTTCTTCCCGCTCTCGAACGCACAGACTTACGCACTACTTGGTATGACCTCTAGCTATTTATTAAACATGGCTTCATGTCTTCTTGTGCGTAGCTAGCAGTCCCTTAAATGCCGTCAACATATCAGGCGGCCAGACCAAATACAGTGACAAGTAACTGAAACAATGAAGATAGATTTCAATGCTCTCGGGTATTCAATTAACATGAACAGGACCCACCAAGGAACAATTCGACGACTCCAGTTCATTCACTTTGAGTAACATGTAACAGACGCGAAGGAAATCTGCTCTTCAAATATCAAGGAAATCCCAATCACCGTCGGAAGCGGATCTGCATTCCAACGGCTAAACACACCTCAGCAGCTGCCCACGCTCTTCCATCGTACCGACTTGGCCACTCGCCACGCTGCACACATCCACAGCGCCACACGCTGCTGTCGTTCACACAGCTGGTACTGAATTCAGGCCCCAGAAAAGCGCGCGCGCCGCAGTTAAATAGTCATCCGCCAAATATGCGAAAAAAACAAGTAGGCATCGAAAGTCGACTCACAAAGATCGGGATGACAAGCGATGGAGACTGGCACCAGCAGCGCACCAGCTCACCAACTGCTATTATTGCTGCGAAATCTTACTCACGATTTAAAAACAAATAGTTCACCTCTGTCTCTGTTCATGACGAAGGGACACTTATAAAAAAAATTAAACATATAATAGCCAAAGAAATCGCGTCAAGAGTTTCGAATGACATTATGGCTTAAGAAGAAGATTTTTATTTGGGACGTTATTTGAGAAGTGGAGTTAAAGTGGAATCACGAAGAATTATTGCCATAAACAACTGCAGGACTGACGATTTTTCAATGTTGGCTGTATAATATTATGAGCTTAGAGTCATGCATTGAAGTCATAATTAAAGATGAACAGGATGCATTGTATGAGTACAATGTATTTTCTGTAGTGTCACAACAGTAAATCTCCGTAAATCAGATAACGTTTCCGACTGGTCTTTCCAGAAAAAATTTTGTTCTTAAAATTAGTTTAAAGGAAGATAAGTACGTTCGTTTAATAAACGACAAATGGAACTAAAAATGCCACTGCATTTCAAATTTATCTATCGTTCTTAATATTTTTTATTCACAGATGACGAGTAAGAGTTTTTATTCCTGTACCTGAATAATGTTTCGAATAATGCTTGTAATTCACGAACAACGAATACTGATTTATATCTGTGTTTGTTATCCGTCATTTGCATAAATTTCGCCCCAGTGTGATGCCAAGCGAAGCGTATCGCGCCTGAGCACTCAGCAAATTAGCAGCCTGTGTGCAAATGAGTATAGGCGCGTGAATTCCATGTGGCTCACGCGCCTGTGCTAGCCGCATGTACAAGCGGTCACGTGGCTATCGTTAGCATCGGGCAATCTTCGGCAACTTCAGCCAACGTTCTCGAAGTGTACTAGCGCTCTCAAACGCACACCACAGGCGCGTGCGAGCCACGTGGTTGCAGGGCTCTAGCGTATACCCAGACAGTGAAAATGCCGAGGAAGTTTACGTAGTCTCGTTTCATATTTCTCCAAAACTAATTACCTTGGGCGCCGTAGTGGGATATGTTATTCCTGAAAATCACTATCCAAATTCCACGCCAACTTGGAGAAAAGAAGAAGCATCGAACTAGTGAAACGAATCTAAAATCACTATTTGGCTAAAACGGTCATTCAATTACAGCTGTATAACGGCTGCTAGTGGCAACAAAAATTAGTTTTTCAATATTCAGATAGTTACTGACTAAATCTTAAAATACTGTCATAATGTGCTCATTAAGAGGTTTACCTCAATAATTCAAGTATTGAAGTCTTTTAATTTATTAATAGTTTTTGGCGTCAATGTTACAACCATCCTCAGACACATAAAAAAAACATTACCTGTTACATCCATTCAAACAGAACTTAAGTCAATAATCCAAAAATTACTACATAATAATGTAAAAAATTCTCTTCCTATGACCCTCTGTTATACGAGTAAAATTGTTTAGGATCTTATACACTTTAATGTCTTCTGTTGCTGAAAGAGTTTTAATGTTTGTTGGTAGAGCGTTACCAGAGGCCATCAGATGCTGTGTTAGTTTCATAGTGTCTTCATACCTTCTGCGGCAGCTGAAGAAAAAAGACTAACATCTTCCTCACTGGTGCATTCACATGGAGACGATATGATCATGTTGTGGACATGTTTCCACAATCTCCCAAGACTGAATCGAATTCGTACCATTAGAGATCAAACGGAACAGTTCCAGAGACGTTTTAAGTCTCGAACATCTATGATGTCATTATGCAGACTGAAGTGACGAATGAAAATTTATACCAAGGCCGGAATTCGAACCCAGATCTCCTGCTCCCTAGGCATTCTGTGGCAGGGTAGTGTAGCAGTTAGCGCACCTGACTAGTGAGAATCAGACCCGAGTTCGACTCCTGGCCTTGGTACAAATGGTCATTCGTCGCTTCAGTCTACTTCTTGACATCATATTATCTGCTTTATCTGCAGTTTTGGTACCAAGGAGGTGATGGGAGATTAGGTACCACTGCGGCATAATGTCTCCCCTTTATTCTGGGTAAGGCCATTGTTGGTTTTCATTCCACTGAGCTCTGGTTATAGTCCTTAAGGCATGAAAAAGATCGTTGGTAGCCCTTATCACACTTCACTGAACCATTGTATACAGCTTCCTTGGCCAGATTATATACTTTTTCTTTCCCTTTGTGTCTTCACCCGTAACATGATGGTCGCCTTATTTAGACGAGAAAGCTTCTATAAAGTGATATGCAAGATAATTTTTGGTTTCGTAGCATTTTGAAACAATCGATGGTGAGCGTGAAACTGATAAAATTATGTTTCTTCTTGCTCTTCTTTCGCGTGTACAAAATTCTCTAAAATCGCTATAACTTCGCAGTAAGTAAGGACGCAACTTCAGGGAACCTGAATTTGTCTCCTCCATTAGTATTTCCATCTACGAGTGCACTTGCTGCTGCATGTTTTTGTTTGGACCGGTCTGGGTAACCTGTCTTGAGGATGGCCATGCTGCCAGGTTTCTAGCTAAAATTTTCTCGTTCAGCGTACCCTGTATGAACAGAAGGTGCATCTCGATATATATCATCTTCATGTTGAAGCTCTTTTGCCTGTGTGTGCTTTAACAATAGCACACGATTTTCAGTGGGCTCCGCCTTTAGCAAAACACAATTTTGTTTCTTGTCCCATACATGTTACAGTACAGTGGCAGCAACATCAGTGTTTTTTTTTTATTATTATGACTGTGAAACATAAGTAAGGTTCTCTACTGTATAAATACAAATGAATATTAGTTTATAAATCGTAATTACAGGTTTTTGAAGTGCATAGAAGATTGTGTATTCATGCCTTCTTATCACTGTGAGGAAAAACAGTCATTGTAAAAACATAATACAGCAGGGAAACCACACCATGTGATAAGAAGGTATGAAAACACACTTTTATATGCTCTTCAAAAACCTGTAATTACGATTTAGAAACTAATATTCATATTATTTAAATGGTAGAGAACCTTCCTTATGTTTAACAGCCATAATAATAAAAAAAAGCCACTGATGATGCTACAACTGCAGTGAAACATGTATGGGACAAAAAACAAAATTGTGTTTTGCTACAGGCGGACCCCACTGAAAAACGTGTGAGTAAACTGTCTTTTAAGAAATAGAAACTTTTGATGAGGAATCTATTTATATTTCCTGGATAGTTCAAATGGCATTTCATTTGCTTCCATGACGTTTGTTAGAGTGATTTGAATGCTCCAATACAGACTCCAGTTCAAATGGTTCAAATGACTCTGAGCACTATGGGGCTTAACATCTGAGGTCATCAGTCACAGACTCCAGTTGCTTTACACTGGCTCTTACCCGGCCAGGTCTTATTAGAGCACGATATAAGTAAATGCAAATTCTTGGGTCTGTTCCCCACAAATACGCCTGTAACAGCGCGAAGGATATTTATATCACCTTCACATTTTTGAATTACATTTTTAATGTGTTACCATGTCAGCTAGAAACTGAATTTAGTGTGAAACATTTAAATCTTGTACCGCAAATATTGCGGTAGTGAAAAACGCTACTGATGTGCGGTTTTCACCGAATCGATTGGTTCAAATGGTTCAGAGCACTATGGGGCTTAACATCTGAGGTCATCAGTTCCCTAGAAGTTAGAACTATATAAACCTAACTGACGTAAGGACATCACACACATCCATGCCCGAGGAAGGATTCGGAACTACGACCGTAGCTGTCGTGAGGTTCCGAACTATAGCGCTCAGAACCGCTCGGCCACTTCGGTCGGCGAATCGATTGGTAGGCAGCGGCTCTCCCATCAACAGATTGTACTGTAATAATATATGAAAAGTGGCCTTTGGCTCAGAACATACACTTTTTTATATGGATTAATGTCTGTTGATAATAACAAGCTAAAATTATGGTAAATTATAGTGGCAATGGTGTTTGTTGCATGATTTTTGCGCGGGCTGTGTTCAAAATGACCACCGTCAGTGGCAATACACTGTTCCAGTCTGGTATAGGGCGACCGCTGCACACGTGCTAACATTTCACCGGAGATGTCCGAGCAGGCGGCAGTAATACGTCATTGCACATCATCGGGTGTAGTTGGTACGTCGTTGCAGACAGCGTCTTTCAGCTTTCCCCACAGAAATAAAGTCTGCAGGCGTCAAATCCGGGGAAAATGCCGGCCCAGGTAGAGGACCTATGCGCCCAGTCTAACGATTTCGAAAGAATTTGTGAAGACACGCTGTAGTACTTCGTGCACTATGGGCTGCAGAGCTTTCATGTTAGCATCACAGGTTCCGTCCACTTTGCAGAGATCAGTGGAAGATGGTTTGTTAGGCTGCGATACTTGTGCGCATTCAGTGTTCCGTCGATGAGAAACGGCCCTATGATCTGTAGGTTCACTATCCCAAACTACACATTTACACTCCACGGGCTATAACGTTCCACCTGACGAGGATTGTCAACAGATCAATAGTGCACGTTTCGGCGGTTTACCTGACCATGATTGGTAAATGTGGTTTCGTCACTAAATAAGGTAGGGGATCTCGGGGCAGAACGGGATAGTGGGGCACAATGGGAAATTGCTCTTTTCTAGACTGGACAGTGTTGCAACTTGTTGTATGGGCATGTAACTATTTCTCCGAATGGAAGGGAAGTGAGGGCAGCCATTCTGATTTAGTCTGAAGCGCGAGATGTAAGTGAATTGTTGACCGTCACGTTACCGCTTGCGTTGTTCTAACGTTTGGTGAATTTCAACGCCAGGTAAGCTTGTAACACCATAACTCTAGTGCTTTACTGATTTAGTTTGCTTTTGTTTTATTTAATGTTACATCATTGAGCTTCTGTAAATGTGTTTGTCTGAATCGATAACATAAAATTGTATACTCCTTTCATTGTAAGAACTTCGATGTCATGATATGATTCTATGCAATGTAGTGTATCTGTCATTTAAATTCTTTGTCCCATTTGGAGGGAACAAAACTTACTGTATATAATTGTAATTTTGTGTGAATAATTTCTGGTAGAAATGTGAATATGTGCAAATGTTCTGTTTTATTTATTGTATTTGTTTGCTGTTATGTAAACTGCTGATCCTCACTTAGGGTTCGTAGTTAGTTTGTATGTAAAAGGAGTAGTGGTTCACCTCGGGAACGAAGCTGTGTAGCGCGCACAAATTGTGGTTGGCCTATGTAGAAAAGGTGGAACAAGAGCCAGTCGGGGGCGAGCCACCAGTCGGGGACGAGCTACCAAACTGTGCACTGCCATGTAAATGTTGCACATTGTCCTGGTTCCGAGAGAGGCATTTTCTGCTACTGTCCAATGCCTCGGATGGATGGATAAACAGCTGGAACGACTCTGGTATTGGTATTCAACATCGCCACCAAGAAAGGTCAGAGTCCAGCAATTCCACCTATCGACATGCAATCGCCACCACATTGCACAATCACTGTAATGGAGCACTATAGCAGTGTACAGTGAAGGATCAGCTAAATGCATGTGTTAGTGTGCTCAAATATAAGGTAATTTATAACTGAATTTATGTACCTACCTTGATTTTTCTCCTTATATAACACCTCTCAGGTTCCTCTCCGTTTGAACTAAAGTGATTTCCGAGCGTCCTTACTGAAATAACTTTAAAGACCAGTATTTTTTCTAATTAATGCTTCTTGAACATAGTAAAAAGAAAGTTAAAGTTAATGATGCTTGCTAAAAATAATTTTCCTAGCAAAACTGCCTTTTAATGTGTTGTTGGCAACTTCAAATTAAGAGTTCTTAAGACTGAGGCTTATAAAGTTTTGCTTAGTAAATTATTACATTACTGCCTGTTGTAAATCGCAGAAGGTGAGTCAGTATCTTACATATATGTTAATTTTGTCTCTCAATGTAGTAAAAGTGGAAAACTGCAGTGTGTAACGTTATATACTCATGTTTGCTAAGTGTTTGTCTCTCTTGTATATTGGAAGTGCATATTAATAATATAACAGGATCCACAGTTTGCCGATTGTGTTAATGCTAGGTAACAAGTAATGGGAAGACCACTAATTATGAAAAACATTATTTCTTTATTCAAATGATAGTGAGAAGCAACCTTTTAGTGGATCCCAATTAAAATTTAATTTTAAATAGTAAAGTAATTAACAGAGACAGACTTAACCTATATTCAATTACTGACTCTGCAGTGAATAGTAATAAAAACGTTATAAAGACCATTCAGTTTGTGTAGGCCCTGAATGTAATAGTGTGTTTCGGTATCTGTTATAATTTTGAAAATAGTTTGTACTGCTCTAACTGTTAGTTTCAATCTTAAAGTAAACATATATATGTGTCAAGAGTTAACTGCACTCGCGTGTATAGGTTGTGTTTATCCATTAACGTTATTAATAACTATATTCTGGAGCGAGAATGTTAATCATTCTCTTGCCTAGTTAGGCTGGGACCGTTTTCTTTATCCGTTGAACAGTGCAGATAGGCGAAATTTTGTTTGTTACTGTTCAAATATTTACGTAATTCTGACTTTCATTTCCGATAAGCCACCTCCGTTAGGTACAACACGGTCAACATAACAAAATTCCTCTCAGAGGGTAACACTGCTCTGTTGCTTTATACCATAATTGCTTTGACAAGATAGTTTTATTTCATAACCTGCTTCAAGCTTTAAGGTCATGGTACAGCAGTAGCAGACGCTAGTGTTATAAGCTGTTAATTGTTAATTGTGTACCATAAAATGACACATTCGCTTAAAGTGCATGGCATTTGTTGTACTTTAGTTATTTAATGCGTTTAAATACGTCAGTTATTACACTCCATAAAAGTTTTTAACCTCAAAAGTGCTCTTGGGGCGGAACGGGACGGGCCAGAATGGGATAGTGTCCCGTTCTGCCCCGTCATATTTTGATGCAAGTAGAAAGCAAACCCAGCCTGGATGTTCATGGATGCCAGACTCTCCCAACCAGCTATGTTCGCCGAACAACTCGGCTTTCCAATATCGCCGAGGCTGTTATTCCACTCCCACTAATCTGTCAAAATACTCGGCGGACTACAAGACGAATAGGAAAAATTGTCGTATTAACAGATTCTCCTTATAAGAGGGAACTGCAGAGTCGCACGTAAAGTAGGCCAACAGAAAGGAGGAGGGTCCACAAATACAAAAAACGCCAGGTTCAAAAATGGCTCTGAGCGCTATGGGACTTAACATCTGACGTCATTAGTCCCCTAGAACTTAGAACTACTTAAACGTAACTAACCTAAGGACATCCTTGCCTGAAGCAGGATTCGAACCTGCGACCGTAGCGGTCGTTAGGTTCCAGACTGAAGTGCCTGGAGCCGCTCGGCCACACCGGCTCTCTAAACAATGAAACTTAAGGCAAGAATATCAAACTGTACGCAAAAAAATACATAAATAAATAAATAAATAAACAGAGGACATCAAAGCCCTTAAGAAAAATAAAAGGAAGAAGATGATGGAGAAGAGAGAATCTGAGAGAGAGGATGCTGAGTGTCTCTACTGTGGGGATTTCTACTCCGTTTCTAATGAGGGCTTGGTCGCATGGCAGAGTGGGCACACAATTTATTTGCTGACATAGACAGTGAAGATGAAGTGAAAGGACTAGTAGTTAGTACTTTGGTGGTTATTAAGCATTGTACATTTTTCAGAATGACATTTAAAACGTTTTCTTATTTTGAAGAATGACTTTTTAATTGTTTAAATTACACACTCCTTAGACTGAATTGACTGTTATACAACATTTTGTCATTGTTTAATACGATTTTTGTAATTCAAATTCAACGTTTATGTAATAATTTAACAAAAAATACCCTTATCCCATTCTGTCCCTTGGGTGGGGCGGAACGGGAAATACACAAGACTTTCTTTGAAAACTTGTAAAAAATGCAAAATGTATTATCCCGTACCGCCCCGACTTCCCCTACATGATACATCTGGAGCATCCTGCCTCGACGCCCTTGTACGGAAGTTAACACAATTCTCATAATCGTTTCTATGCACCTCTATATTGATGGAGAGTGTGTAGGACACTTGTCGGACTCATACCGCTTCTTCATGCGATTAAACGGGAGTCAGGGTATGGATCAAGTGCAGCAACTGCGAAAACATTAATTTCCCTCTCTTCTGTTGTCTCTTGTTTCCCTCTGTTACGTTGTCTGGGTGTCGCACTACCACTTTCACGTAACTGGTGAAGAGATTGATAAACAACTGCCGAAATGGTTGGCGTCTATTGGGATGTCTTGCCGCATACACCGAACACGAAAGAACAGCATTCTTTCTACGCTCTCAATGCACAACGAGCATGTCTGATTTTTCTACATTTGTAAATCCTATCGCCAACTCAAGACCTATTGGATGGACTGTCACACACCACTAACTAACAAGTCGCAGTGCACTCTAGGAACACATAAGCACACTGTAAGCAAACGTAACTATATCGTACCTACAACTACGTACGTTGAATGGAACAAACAAGTGCTGGTGTGGAAATTTTTCAAAATACGATATCTCGTAAACGATTCGCATTTCGATCCTGCAACTTTTAGCATGTTATTGTCAATAGCCACTGTGCCATTTAAAAAAGTATATGTTTGAACAAAGAATACAAGTATTATTACAATCTGTTTATTGACTAGCAACACGAGCCCCTGGCTACCATCTCATTCTGTGAAAACCGCACATGAGTTGCATTTTCCTTTTCCGCAATGGTTGCGCTGCAAGTTTTTGATAATTCACTCTGTATGTGTTTTAAGGCATATTAGCTTATGGCGTTCGAATTAGCCAGACTATATTCATCCAGTATTAGAGAATGGAAAAAGAAAAAAAAATCACAGCACATTTCTTGGCACTGAGAACAAATCCTTAGGTTTTTCAACTTGGTCTGACAACGAATGTTGGATTGCATGTTCTGGGCTACTTAGCTCTTATGACTTACTTACAAGTCGTCTGAGAATGTGGTTTTCAAAGCCACGAAACGGTTGTGGTCTGATGATGATGATGAGGTCCCATAGTCCGAGGAGCGTAGCGAACGATACGGGAGACCCGCACCGCCGACTAGGCTAGGTCGTAGCGGAGGTCGTTTGCCATTGCCTTCCACCGACCGTAATGGGGATGAATGATGATGAAGACAACAAACAACGCCCAGTCATTTCGAGGCAGGGAAAATTCCTGACCCCGCCGAAAATCGAACCCGGGACTCCATGCACAGGAAGCGAGAACGCCACCTCCAGACCACGAGCTCAACGCCACGAAACGGTTGTGGGCTGATAATAAAAAAAAAAAGATTAAATACAACCGAAGTGGCTTCTTAATCTCAAATATGACAATTTATAGCTATGGTTGCTACGTTTACAAGATTCTCTGCAAAAATACATTGCTTACTACATTTTCGCTGTTCATGCAATAAAACGCCAGCATCAGGCACAACATTTTAATCTACTTGCAACGCTTTTTGCAAACGGTATCACCATGTGTTGCTGCATCCAGCTGTCGAATTATAGAGGACAGTACCCAAAACCAGATCCTCTTTTTGTTTTTGATTCCCAAAAGTAGAAAACAATTAAGGAACTGTTTCCAAAAACCTTAGACTTAGCGAGTTAGCAAAATAGTTGCCGAAATAGGACTTGTAAAAATTACCGAAGTAACATTAAACAAAGTTATAAAAAGATGTTAAATCAGGGAAAACACAATTTATTTTCAGATCAAGAATAACACAATATCTTCGAAAAGGTTGCAGAATTTCCCTCCGTTTCCTTTGTTGAAGCGAGGAGCCCCATTTTCTTTCTGACAGTTTGGCTTTGTGGCGTTTAGGAAGAAGACTAGCCCATTTTTTCCAGCAATTTCTGCTTTGGGTGATTGTTCAGTGTTTTTTTCTGAGAATTGTACGGCTATCCTTCACTAGCCACTACCAGTAGGCCTATAGAAAGAGGCTTCCGCAGCAAGAGAACGCTCAACCACGTCTTCAAGATCTTTACCAAATTTGTAGGTCTAACCATCTTTGTTTTTGTTGCTTTCCCAGGTATACTGTACTTCATACTGGACTACATCGTAAGTGTTGTTTTTGCAACATTAAATTGCTCTTCCAAACCATCTTCTTTTTTTGAACTACATCAATAGCTAAAGTTATTCTGGATTGATTCCAGTTCTTTTGATCAACCTTGCCCATGAAACTCTTGGAATCTGCATGAGAATTCCAAGGGAATAAGAGTGTTTACTAATACCGGCAGACTTTAAAATGAAGCGGTCCGGTCGAAGCAGCTGAAAGGGGTTCAGATTATGCAACTGGGGCCGACAGTTTGTTAAAAGAGTTATATTTTAGGCAAACATCTAAATGAAATGGCTAAATCATGAATATTAACCATAAACCTTACTGTTCAAGAACACACATAGATTCAAAAGTGTACCTGCCAGTATCTAGAAGAAATAACTAAACATGTAGCAGACTGTAGAAACTTCTTCCATTGTCAAAAAATGTAATGGTGAACTGATAAGTAACAGTTGAAGCTAGGGACTTTTACATCCAGCTACAGAGTGGCTGAAGCCTGAACCCCTGTTTACTATTGGTCCCACAATAGTTTAATAAGAACCTAACTTGGATTGAGAGTACACCAAAGAAGAGTAATGAGAAGTAGCAGAAGTGAGAACAGCGAGAAACTGGTGATCACGTAGTAAATGAACTTATGTAGTTCTGCTACGTAGGTAGCAAAATAACCAATGACGGGCAGAGTAAGGAGAACATAAAAAGCCGAGTAGCACTGGTAGAAATAGCAGTCCTGGCCGAGGGCAGTCTACTAGTATCAAACATAGGTCTTAATTTGAAGAAGAAATTTCTGAGAATGTACATTTGCAGCAAATAATTGAATGTTAGTGAGACACAGACTGTGGGGAAACTGGAAAAGTAGAGAATAGAAGCATTTCAGATGTTGTGCTACAGACGAATGTCGAAAATTAGGTGTACAGATAAGGTAAGGAATGAAAAGGTTCTCTGCAGAATCGAAGAGGAAAGGAATATATGGGAAACAGTGACAAGGGCAGAGTGATAGGATACGTGTAATGATACTAGAGGGAGCTGTAGAGGGTAAAAACAGTAGAGAAAGAGACTGGAATACATACAGCAAATAACTGAGGACATAGGTTGCGAGTGCTATTCTGACATGAAGGGGTTGCGTAAGGGGTTGGCACAGGAGAGGAATTTATGGTGGGCCGGATCAAACCAGTCGGAAGATTGATGACTAAACAGCATGCAGAACCGTGTGGCCGGGTGGGGGGGGGGGGGGGGGGCGCTTAATGGAGGGGAGGTAGCCGTGGACGGAAGGAGAAGTCCAGTTTAGGGCACTTTACTCTATCATTGTATGACACACTGTTCAGCAAATATTTTGTCATAACCATTGGTATGGGTAAAAACAACCTTTTCTAAAAAAAGAGTGCAAATTACCCAGATTATACTCATCCACCTTGTAGTTGTTTTACGTACGGGGATAGATTTTTTTAAGAATCGTCGAGAAGAGGGGCCTGGAGGTTTAAGGATCATTGACCTAAAAGCATTCCTCAGAGAAAAATCCCAATTCACGAGTCGTGATCCACGCCCAGGCCACGTTGTACAGGCGTTTGCGCTTCGCACCACCCTACTGTCGTCCCTGGGAGCAGCTGGCCGCGTTCGCCATGTTTTTACAGCTTAAGTGCGGACCAAAGGAATGGAAATGTGGCCGCCCAGAGCGACTGCACAGCGGACAAAGCATCAAAGACTATGTACACCAGGTACACGCTAATTAAAAGTTGCCATTTCCGCTGCGACAAGCCTTTGATGGCGAGGACTGTGCGAGAGGTATGGCAGGACCGGGAGAAAAGGGCCTCTTTGCAGAGTTCACATCGGACGCGTTAGTCGCTTTTATCTGCGTGTGCCGGACACGAAGAAGCGCCTAGTGTGGGACGAGATGGGAAAGAAAAGCAGACAAGCTGATAAACAAATGCGTGTCAGGTAATTACGCGGCTATTTCATGGAAATTTTTGGCAGCGAGACCAATGGGCCTGCACTTTTCATTTTGGAAAAGTAAACAGGCCGTCACAATAAAGCTTTGCAGTAGTACACGTCTCGCGCTGTCTTTGTCAAAGCGCTGAAAAACAAAAATATTTTTTGTAGTGACCCCTAACGGTCGACTAATACTTACCAGTAACACCTAAAAGCAAATATGCTTTCTGAAACCTGTCAAGGAACCAAGGACGCTCTAGTGGTCTATAAGACTCTCTTATTTCGTGTATTGAGGTTAAGTGTGATTATAATATGTTCTATCATCTACAGCCATTGGACATCCACTACCACTATATTTCTTCACGTATTTTGGCCTTCAGCTTCATATACCCACCTTCCATTACGTTATCCTCTTACGTAGCTCTTACAGTCTTCCAAACCTTGATCGATCTTCCTTCTGTTTACCTGGTTACATATCCTGCTTCATTTTCATTTCTGTTCTAATATATACCTTCATCTCGTGACAGTACCCTTATCTGTTTATTTCTACTCCTGTCACTTTCTTAATTTCCATCGTACGACTCTCTGTTAACAGCCGAGTAAAATGCATTTTTTTAAGTAATTTCGCATTTAAAGACCATCTTTCGCAGCCATAAGTCGAAACAAATAATACATTCTGCGAGATTTACAGTTCAGAAACGTCCAAAGTTTACTTTTGACAACCGTTTCCAGATTACCAAATGCATTGCAGGCCATTTTATTCACCCATTTATTGATTTTTCTGTTCATCTTGTCTTCAACAGTCTTGAATAGAAAATCTCATGAAATACTTTTAAAACGTAAGTGCTACTCTGTTCTATTTTCTTTGCAAGATTTTGACCGTATTTTATGTTTGTTTTGACTTTCGGAATTACTGGAAAACTTTTCTAATAATTAATTATGGCCATGCTGGCTACGCTTATCAACCGTGAGGGTGCAGAATAACTACCTGTATTTCCTGCTACCAGTCACTTTTATTTGTTACAGTTTAATTTAAAATATTGCAATTCGTTTTAGGGAATTTTAACACATAATCTGGTGTTCGTACACACACCAAACTGTTACTTGAAGATAAAATGTCTTGAACTAAACTAACATGCAAATTTTATATTTACGGCTCACTGCTTGAATGGCTATGGGGGTATTTGTGAGAAGAGAACAGCGGATGGCCAGAAACTGGTTTCTAGCACATTGACCACCATGGCATAATTGCTTTACCGACCCCTTGGGGACATTTACTTTTTTCAGTATCCTACTTTAGTTTGCTCCAAGTAAATAATTAAGTGCAAATAAAGTGAAAATATGGCATTTTAGTACCTTTTTTTTATCTTTTTTTGTGTGAGTTACATATGATTCACATGGGCCCTGAGTAAAGGTACTAGGTGTGTGATTTGCTATATCGCTAATAATTTTAGGTTTGTACTCCTGTCAGTTTTTCATTCCACAGAATTATTTATGTACAGTTCCATTATTGCCTTCCTGCATTGTTGCTGCAGTCTTTATTCACTGTTGCCTGCTCCGTAACGAAGTGATATTGTGGCAGAAGAAAACGTCTCGTAGAAGTTACGAAGATAAACGAAAGCATGTACAGCAGCTTTCAGATGAAATGGCTCTGAGCACTATGGGACTTAACATCTGATGTCATCAGTCCCTTAGAACTAAGGACTACTTAAACCTACCTAAGGACATCACACACATTCATGCCCTAGGCAGGATTCGAATCTGCGACCGAAGAGGTGGCGCGGTTCCAACTGATGCGCCTAGAGCCGCTCGGCCACACAGGCCGGCTTTTAGATGAAGTTATGGACATAAATGATGAAGATTTTGTGCCTTTATTTGGCGATAGCTCAGACGAATTTTTACCAGAGGAGACCGGAAGCGAAACCGGAAGTTATGATGATGGAATCACAGCAGTGAAGGTAGGAAGAAGAGTTTTATGTCCACATTCAGCCAAAGAACCGGACTTCACAGCTGTAAAAACCAGACAACAAAGCTCCTCTAACCGTGTTAGTGCCATAACTACTGCATTTGATTCAGGTTCAATTGAAGTAAATATAATATCAGAAAGTTCTGAAGATGAAAATTAGAAAAAAAATTCTAATGACATTGTCTCGGGGCCAGTTACGGGTAAAAATATGAAAAACTTTACATTTATTCATTCTAGTTCTAGTGTAAATGCTTCTGTTGCACTAACTCTCAAGGCAAGACACAGTACGATTTCTTCAAATATTTTGTAACTGATCAAAGTTTGGAATATGTGACTCAACAAACTAATTTGTACGCAAAACAAGTCTTAGACAGTCATTCAGTAACTGTTAATTCATTACTGAAAAAGTGGAGTGATGTCAGCAAATCTGAAATTGAACAATTTTTAGGGTTTTTGTTATGGTTGTCACTAAGTATAAAATCCAGGATTCCAAATTATTGGTCAAGAACTATGCTCTATCACAACAATGTGAAAAATGTCATGTCACGCAATCGTTTTAAACTGCTTTTGCGTATGTGGCAATTTTCAGATAACAACCAATGCCCACCTGGAGACAGCTTATTCATAATTCAACCTCTTATTGATAAATTACTGCAGAGATTTCAGAGTGCGGTTGTGCTGGAGACAGAAGTTTGTATTGACGAAACACTTGTGCCATTTAGAGGAAGACTAAGTTTCATCCAGTTTATAAACAATAAGCGCCATAAATTCGGAATTAAATTGTTTCAACATTGTCTACTAGGTGGCTATACCTAGAATATGAAAGTTTAGTGTGTGAAGAATGCGAGTCCTGGTGTTCCTCTTGACACTTCTGTTATTATGAGAGCAGATTCTTATATACAGACAATTTTTACACGAGTGTTCATCTAGCAAACTAGCTTCTTGAACAATCGACACATTTAGTTGATATTCTAAGATCAAACAGAAAACTGAATCCTCAAGATGTTATGCAGACCAAACTGAAGAAGGGGGAAAACAAAACAAAGAAAAGTACCACAGGTGTAGTAGTACTGAAATGGAAAGGTAAGAGGGATGTTCTGATGCTGAGTACTGTACATGGAGAAGAAGAAGTTCAAACCAGGAAGGGCACAAAGAAAAAAACCAGCTGTGATAATTGACTGCCGGCCGCGGTGGTCTAGCGGTTCTAGGCGTTCAGTCCGGAACCGCGCGACTGCTACGGTCGCAGGTTCGAATCCTGCCTCGGGCATGGATGTGTGTGATGTCCTTAGGTTAGTTAGGTTCAAGTAGTTCTAAGTTGTAGGGGACTAATGACCACAGATGATAAGTCCCATAGTGCTCAGAGCCATTTGAACCTTTTTGATACATCTTTCACCAAAGCCACCACGTTACTTGCAGACTGTGCACTTGTGAACATGGGAGCAACCAGACGTAGGTGTACAGTGTGCTACGAAAATATGAAGAACGAATTTGGACGAGAGGAAGCTCTCAAGAAATGTTAACAAACTGCATGGAAATGTAATACTTGTGACTTATATTTTTGCGTAGAGTGTTTTTTCATGAAGTATGCTGCTAAAATGGTTCAAATGGCTCTGAGCACTATGGGACTTAACTGCTGTGGTCATCAATCCCCTAGAACGTAGAACTACTTAAACCTAACTTACCTAAGGACATCACACACATCCATGGCCGAGGCAGGATTCGAACCTGTGACCGTAGCAGTCGCGCGGTTCCGGACTGAGCACCTAGAACCGCTCGGCCACCGCGGCCGGCAAGTATATTGCATACGGGTACTAGAGAAACAAAGTGGAATGACCAAAATTTTTCAGCTTCATTGTTGTTGCAATGAGAGTTGAAGAATGTAAATAAAACTGCATTTGATTTGCAGTCTACTGTCTAAGTAATATGTCAAACTAAATAAAAAATAAATAATAAAAAGACGAAGATTCCAATACGACTGAACCATGTGAGTTATGCAGGGTGAGTCACCTAACGTTACCGCTGGATATATTTCGTAAACCACATCAAATACTGAGGAACCGATTCCACAGACCGAACGTGAGGAGAGGGGCTAGTGTAATTGGTTAATACAAACCATACAAAAATGCACGGAAGTATGTTTTTAACACAAACCTACGTTTTTATTCAATGGAACCACGTTAGTTTTGTTAGCACATCTGAACATATAAACAAATATGTAATCAGTGCCGTTTGTTGCATTGTAAAATGTTAATTACATCCGAAGATATTGTAACCTAAAGTTGACGCTTGAAACCTCTGACGTAACTTGCTTGTTGTAACAAACACGGGCCACGGTCAGCGTGGAGGACGCATAACTTGGCCAGCCCGCTCTCCTGATCTTACACCTCTGGACATCTTTCTGTGGGGTACGTTAAAGTAGAATGTGTACCGTGATGTGCCTACAACCCCAGACGATATAAAACAACGTATTGTGGCAGCCTGCGGCGACACTAGATCAGATGTACTGCGGCGTGTACGACATTCATGACGCCAGAGGTTGCAATTGTGTGCAGCAAATGATGGCCACCACATTGAACATCAATTGGCCTGACATGTCGGGGAACACTTCATTCCACTCCGTAATTCAAAACGGAAACCACGTCTGTACGTGTACCACACCCCTCATGGTAAGGTACATGTGCGTCAGTGAAAAAGACCAATAAAAAGGTGTTTGCATGTGGACGTAATGTGCTGTTCTGTAACTAAGGTCCATCACCGTTCCCTTTGGATCCCTACGTAATTCGGTGCTCTCCGATACACACGTTCGAACAGCGGAGGAGTGGTACTCAAGCGTCAACTTTAGGTTACAATATCTCCGGATGTAATTAACATTTTACAATGCAACAAACGGCACTGTTTACGTATTTGTTTATATGTTCAGATTTTTTAACAAAACTAACGGGTCCCATTTAAATAAAACGTAGGTTTGTGTTAAAAAACATACTTCCGTGCATTTTTTTATGGTTTGTATTAACCAATTACACTAGCCCCTCTGCTCACGTTCGGTCTGTGGAATCGATTCGTCAGTATTTGATGTGGTTTAAGAAATATATCCAGCGGTAATGTTAGGTGACTCACCCTGTATATAACTCACGAATTCCGATGTCAGTAACTACTCTTGAGCTCTTGAAAACTGTAGGCCACTAACATGATTTGTTATTGGGTACATAACATACTATAACACCGAGTCACAGCACGCTCCTGTGACTTACAACTGCACCACGGAGCTTTAAATGAAAAAATGTCCGTGAGTTGTATTTACTTCACGTGGCCCGAAGCGAACACTTCCTGTGAGTTATATTTAACTCACGTGGCAGTCAATTTGGTTGAAACCACTGCCTCTGTGGGATGCAGATAGTTTTGCATCAGTTATTATGGTGCGATCATGATATGATAACCGCTCGGCCAGTTATTTAAACTTTTGGGGGCCTAAAGCTTCATTTGTATCGTTGGCGTACTGGCGGGGTTGTAACATTCCACTATTGCACTGCTTAATGTGACACTGCTTTGGACGTAATTCCCTGCTCAGAAGTTCATATACATATGTAAACACAAGATACTTAATACAAAATGGCGGCTTTGGAGCGTGTGGATGAGTATGGACTATCGATTCTTCACAGCGATATTCCCGATACCCTAACACGCCTCCCACCAGATACAAATTCTCAACTTACCCAAACACGCTCCACATATGTGATTAAGGCATATATAACTAAGCCGACGATGGCCAGTGATCCCTTCAGTGCAGATGTACATCACCTTATTACTCCTGCAGGAATGAACGAAATGCTGCGAGTAATGAGGATAAGGGGAAGGGCACTATATGAGTAGTTTGTCGGTAAGCGCAGAATCGGGTCTGACGGAGGAATTCTAGGGTAGTACTTGCTATGGTGATGATCACTGTGTCCTGATAGCATAGTGGTCAGGGATCCACCTAGTAAGCAGGAGACGTGGATTCGAATTTTCCTCACTGATTTAGATAAATCCCTCCTCGCAGGCAACACTTTTAATTCCTTTGTATCTTGATAAACACTTAGCTTGAGGAGGTACCACCCGATCATTCACACTGTGAATAAGTTCATAGCTGGGCTGGGCTATTAATTGCTTTCCCAAGAGGCGTGACTGGCGTATTGATCGTATCCATATTTACCTATGATCTGAGTCCAGGGTGCTGCAGGACTTCTGACAATAAGCTCCTGTACTTCAGCCTTAGTGAAAGCGAAGCTATTGTTTACGATTTTGGTTTGGAACTTTGGTGTGGGATCAACCTGCACTTCATGTGTGTGTATATGTGGTACCTGTTCTTGCGGACGTATCTGAAAGAAAGGAGACCATTTTGATGCTGCAGCCACTATCAGTCAGGACACAAAGGAATTGAAGACATTAGCTGCCCATAGGCATTGATTTAAACCATTGAGGAGAATTGAATGTTCGTGCTGGACCATGAGTCGAGACTGCGTCTCCTGTTTACTATACAGATGTACTGATCACTGCACCATCCAGGCACTGTGGTCTTTGCTGCTGCACGGACTACTATAGCAACCTCTCATTACATAATAACTCAGCTTATTGAGGCACAGCTGATGTAGCGTCGTTTGTCCATTATCCACCTTATTCGCGCCGCGTCGCCATTTCCCGGAAGAGTCGAGCCTGGTGAGTATCTGCACTGAAGGGATCATTGCCGTCCTCGCCGGAATTGTATAGGGCGAATCACGTGAGAAGTACATCTACATCTACATGATTACTCTGCAATTCACATTTAAGTGCTTGGGAGAGGGTTCATCGAACCATAATCATACTATCTCTTTACCATTCCACTCCCGAACAGCGCGCAGGAAAAACGAACACCTAAACCTTTCAGTTCGAGCTCTGATTTCTCTTATTTTATTTTGATGATCATTCCTACCTATGTAGGTTGGGCCCAACAAAATATTTTCGCATTCGGAAGAGAAAGTTGGTGACTGAAATTTCATAAATAGATCTCGCCGCGACGAAAAACGTCTTTGCTTTAATAACTTCCATCCCAACTCGCGTGTCGTATCTGCCACACTCCCTCCCCTATTACGTGATAATACAAAACGAGCTCCCCTTTTCTGCACCTTTTCAATGTCCTCCGTCAATCCCACCTGGTAAGGATCCCACACCGCGCAGCAATATTCTAACAGAGGACGAACGAGTGTAGTGTAAGCTGTCTCTTTAGTGGACTTGTTGCATCTTCTAAGTGTCCTGCCAATGAAACGCAACCTTTGGCTAGCCTTCCCCACAATATTATCTATGTGGTCTTTCCAACTGAAGTTGTTCGTAATGTTAACACCCAGTTACTTAGTTGAATTGACAGCCTTGAGAATTGTACTATTTATCGAGTAATCGAATTCCAACGAATTTCTTTTGGAACTCATGTGGATCACCTCACACTTTTCGTTACTTAGCGTCAACTGCCACCTGCCACACCATACAGCAATCTTTTCTAAGTAGCTTTGCAACTGATACTGGTCTTCGTATGACCTTACTAGACGGTAAATTACAGCATCATCTGGGAAGAACCTAAGAGAACTGCTCAGATTGTCACCCAGGTCATTTATATAAATAAGGAACAGCAGAGGTCCCAGAACGCTTCCGTGGGGAACACCTGATATTACTTCAGTTTTACTCGAGGATATGCCGTCTATTACTACGAAGTGCGACCTTCCTGACAGGAAATCACGAATCCAGTCGCACAACTGAGACGATATCCCATAGGCCCACAGCTTGATTAGAAGTTGCTTGTGAGGAACGGTGTCAAAAGTTTTCCAGAAATCTAGAAATACGGAATCAACTTGAGATTCCCTGTCGATAGCGGCCATTACTTTGTGCGAATAATGAGCTAGCTGCGTTGCACAAGAACGATGTTTTCTGAAACATTACGTGTCAATAGATACGCCTGTATGGCGTAGTGATCAGCTCTTTCATTTCGTGAACTGTTACACATATCGAAACGCGGTTTTCGGTAAATGTGACACCGTCGAGGGTGCGTATGTTTTTATTTTGTTAATGTGGTATCAACGGAGGTGCTGAAGCAAGCACTTCTTTAAAAAAAAATGAAACCGTGTACTTTTTATAACTGCATTCGGTAGTTCTTGAGAAGAAAGTTACCGAGATACAGCGTTTGTTAGTGCTTGCGTTGAAATATGCGTAAAAATCGAGAAATATCCTAGAATGTGAGAGCACGGTGGCTGGTAACCGCATTTGCTGTGCAAACACTGTCCAGTAAACTTCTCGGACTACGCTGCATAGTTGTATACCGTAATGAAGGTTTGCTCTACGAGAATAAAGCTTTATTTCCCCTTGAAGTAACTTAAGACCCAGATGTAGGTCCACCTGCGTATGTTCCACATGGAAATACGACACGGGTTAGAATCTAGTGTATCACAAAGAGCTTAGGAAAAATTTTTCACGTTTGTGTATTCTCCCAGATTTACATGAGCCGAAACTGAGAAATCAACTATTTAGTCTTCAAAAATAAAGAGGTGTTATACGCAGCAAAAAGTAACTATCGTATAGGGTATGTAAATGTTTGAAGGAAGATTTGTCCTACATTTTCCTGTATGTGGCTGTACGCTTCTTAGAGGTAAAATACATGCTGTGGGACAATTGCCTCCATCTGCACTGCTCTAAATTATATCATGTAGGATACATCTGTTGAATTAAACATTTCGTAGGTGACTACCTGTACGGCGCAAAATAAATATTCTTCTAAATGAAACGTCGTTTCACGCTGAACTTAAGCGCGTGGTGACAGTGTTACCAGCTACGTGCAATACTCGCTGTCGACTTATTTGACACCGCAGTGCGATTTCGTACACATATAAATTAAATAAATAGTCCACTAATTATGATTAGGTAACCACCCAAATCACATAACATACATTTTGACTTCCAAAAATTTAACTTTATCCTTTATTTAAGCATCTGTTCAAACTGTTCACCATGGACTGAAAGGCACATTTGCAATCTCCACTCGGAAGAACGATGAACAAATATAATTACAGTGGATGATATGGTAAAGCATGCCCTGGCGATTCGACGACACATATCGTCTGGCGTAGTTGGGACATCGTCATAGATTGCTCACGTAAGAAGGAAATCAAGAAGAATCAAATCAGGGGACCTCACAGGCCATTTGAAATTGGTTCACCTGAGAAGGTGTAAATATTCCAGAATTCGAGTGAATAACAGCTGCAAACGTAAGTACTTAGACCTAGATATTCTCGGAGTAGTGATGCAACTTAAATCACTTTATAAAAGCAAGTTTTCCAATGCAGACTGTATACCAATTAGGTTCCGTTCAGTGTTTGCTGATGCAATAGCTCCCTACTTGACAATCAAATACAAACGCTCGCTCGACGTGAAACGTCCCCATAAAAAAATTATGAATGACTGTGCTGATCAACCTCTTACATTATTTGATTTTCAAACAGCTGAGCAGAACTGAACATACTCAGACATTTCACTCTTTACCTATTCTGATCAACACTAAACTGCCACACAATATTTTTAGCGCAACGCAATTTGACTTTCAATAATCCCTACAAGAGAATGGCCCTGACTAACATTGACTTATACGTTTCCCAAATCACTTACCTCACGAAAATCTTCGTTACTCGAACGACTGCAATACAGCGAGCGCCACTACTGCCAACTAAATAGAAGATTCAAACTACTGAAGGCACTAACTACTGATAGGCATAGTTAGCAAATGAAAGATTTTGATAGACAACAAACAATGTATTTACCTTAATAGTGTTCAAAAGTCATAATATATATAGCAGTTCATGGCATCCAGTCTTACAAATTTACTGTCTCTGATGGACACACGTCCAGATCATCCGCTCTGAAAACTCCGCCATTTCTCTGCCCACATCAATCACTGCTGGCGGCTCACCTCCAACTGCGCAACGCTACGCGCTGTTAACAACCATCTACCAAACACTACAATGGCGAATATTACAACAATGCTAACCAGCCACAGACTGCACACAGCACAGCCAGTGATTTTCATACAGAGCGCTACGTGACGTTACCAACATAAAAACCTAAACAGCCTACTCACAGATGAAAGATCCGAATCCAAAGACTGTAAATACTCAAGAAACGTAATATGAGTAATCCACTAAATTACAGGCCCATATCATTAACGACTATATGCAGCAGCATTTTGGAACGTAAATTCTGTTCCAACATTATGAATAACCCCGAAGAGAACCGTCTGTTGGTACACAGTCAGCACGGATTTAGAAAACTTGGTCTTTCTGAAACACAAGTAGGTATTCACTCACACGACTTCTTGAGTGCTGTTGACAAGCGATTTCAAATTGATTCCGTATTTCTAGATTTTCAGAAGGCTTTTGACACTATACTACACAAGCGGCTTGTAGTGAAAATGCGTGCTTGTGGAATATCGTCCTAGTTATGTGACTGGATTCGTGATCTCCTGTTAGGGAGGGCACATTTCGTAGTATCTGATAGAAAGTCATAGAGTAAAACAGAAGTGATTTCTGGCATTTACCGAGGTATTATTATAGGACCGTTGCTCCTCCTTATCTATATAAACCATTTAGGAGATAATATGAGCATCCGTCTTAGCTTGTTTGCAGAAGATGCTGCCGCTCATCGTTTAGTAAACTCATCAGAAAATTAACACAAATTGCAAAACAATTTAGAAAAGATATCTGTACGGTGCGAAAATTGACGATTGACCGTAAATAATGGAACGTGTGAGGTAATTCACATGAGTGTTAAAATAAATCAGTTACACTTCGGTTACACGATAAATCAGTCAAATCTACAGGCCGTAAATTCAACTAAATACTCAGGAGTTACAATTACGACCAACTTAAATTGCAAAGAACATATAGAAAATGCTGTGGAGGAAGCAAACGGAAGACTGTGATTTATTGGCAGGACACTTACAGAATGTAACAGATCTGCTGAAGAGAGTGGCTGCACTACGTTTGTCCGTTCTACACTCCTGGAAATGGAAAAAAGAACACATTGACACCGGTGTGTCAGACCCACCATACTTGCTCCGGACACTGGGAGAGGGCTGTACAAGCAATGATCACACGCACGGCACAGCGGACACACCAGGAACCGCGGTGTTGGCCGTCGAATGGCGCTAGCTGCGCAGCATTTGTGCACGGCCGCCGTCAGTGTCAGCCAGTTTACCGTGGCATACGGAGCTCCATCGCAGTCTTTAACACTGGTAGCATGCCGCGACAGCGTGGGCGTGAACCGTATGTGCAGTTAACGGACTTTGAGCGACGGCGTATAGTGGGCATGCGGGAGGCCGGGTGGACAAACCGCCGAATTGCTCAACAAGTGGGGCGTGAGGTCTCCACAGTACATCAATGTTGTCGCCAGTGGTCGGCGGAAGGTGCACGTGCCCGTCGACCTGGGACCGGACCGCAGCGACGCACGGATGCACGCCAAGACCGTAGGATCCTACGTAGTGCCGTAGGGGACCGCACCGCCACTTCCTAGCAAATTAGGGACACTGTTGCTCCTGGGGTATCGGCGAGGACCATTCGCAACCGTCTCCATGAAGCTGGGCTACGGTCCCGCACACCGTTAGGCCGTCTTCCGCTCACGCCCCAACATCGTGCAGCCCGCCTCCAGTGGTGTCGCGACAGGCGTGAATGGAGGGACGAATGGAGACGTGTCGTCTTCAGCGATGAGAGTCGCTTCTGCCTTGGTGCCAATGATGGTCGTATGCGTGTTTGGCGCCGTGCAGGTGAGCGCCACAATCAGGACTGCATACGACCGAGGCACACAGGGCCAACACCCGGCATCATGGTGTGGGGAGCGATCTCCTACACTGGCCGTACACCTCTGGTGATCGTCGAGGGGACACTGAATAGTGCACGGTACATCTATACCGTCATCGAACCCATCGTTCTACCATTCCTAGACCGGCAAGGGAACTTGCTGTTCCAACAGGACAATGCACGTCCGCATGTATCCCGTGCCACCCAACGTGCTCTAGAAGGTGTAAGTCAACTACCCTGGCCAGCAAGATCTCCGGATCTGTCCCCCATTGAGCATGTTTGGGACTGAATGAAGCGTCGTCTCACGCGGTCTGCACGTCCAGCACGAACGCTGGTCCAACTGAGGCGCCAGGTGGAAATGGCATGGCAAGCCGTTCCACAGGACTACATCCAGCATCTCTACGATCGTCTCCATGGGAGAATAGCAGCCTGCATTGCTGCGAAAGGTGGATATACACTGTACTAGTGCCGACATTGTGCATGCTCTGTTGCCTGTGTCTATGTCCCTGTGGTTCTGTCAGTGTGATCATGTGATGTATTTGACCCCAGGAATGTGTCAATAAAGTTTCCCCTTCCTGAGACAATGAATTCACGGTGTTCTTATTTCAATTTCCAGGAGTGTATGTAAACCATTTAGGAGATAATCTGAGCATCCGTCTTAGCTTGTTTGCAGAAGATGCTGCCGCTCATCGTTTAGTAAACTCATCAGGAAAATAACACAAATTGCAATATTTAGAAAATATATCTGTACGGTGCGAAAATTGACGATTGACCGTAAATAGTGGAACGTGTTAGGTAATTCACGTGAGTGTTAAAATAAATCAGTTACACTTCGGTTACACGATAAATCAGTCAAATCTACTGTCCGTAAATTCAATTAAATACTCAGGAATTACAATTACGACCAACTTAAATTGCAAAGAACACATAGAAAATGCTGTGGAGGAAGCAAACGGAAGACTGTGATTTATTGGCACGACACTTACAGAATGTAACAGTTCTGCTGAAGAGAGTAGCTGCACTACATTTGTCCGTTCTATCTAGGACTACTGCTGCGCGGTGTGGGCTCCTTACCGGATAGGATTAACGGAGTACATAGAAAAAGTTCGAAGAAGAGAAACACGTTTTGTGTTATGGCGAAATAGAGGAGAGCGTGTCACTGAGATGATACGGGATTTCGGATGGGCATTATTAAAACAAAGGAGTTTTTCGTTGTAGCGGAATCCTCTCAAGAAATATCGATCACTAACTTTCTCATCCGAATCCTAAAATACATTGTTGATGCCGGCATACATGGGGAGAAACGATCGTCATAATAAAATAAGGGAAATTAGAGCTTGCACGGAAAGATATAGATGTTCGTTTTCTACGCGCGCCGTTCGAGATTGGCATAATAGAGAATTATTGTGAAGATGGTTCTATGAACCCTCTGCCAAGCACTTAAATCGGATTTGTTGAGTATCCATGTACATGTAGGTGTAACATTTCTTTTCTATCCAACTTCCAGGAAAGTCCTCATTCGGCATTTACGTTGCAACGCGGAAGCAAGTGACCTGGACGACCGTTGTGTTGCAGCCACGTGCACTGTCCAATATACAGTGGTAACTTTTCTATAAGAACCAGTAGAATGTTCGTCAGAAAGGAGTACGAATGTGCATTTAGAACGCCTGAGATGAAGTTAGTTCCCACAATGTAATTTCCCACGATGCCGCATCATACGTTTACTCTCCACGGCTGTTGATGTTGCCGCTGAAGAAACTAGTGTCGCTGCCCAGTAGTGCATGTTATGCAAATTTACATTAGCAATGTTAGTAAACGTTGCTTCATAGGTAGAGAGCACACGTTGTAAAAACTCTAGGGTCATCTCTCAGTTGCTGAACAGCGAACAGACAAAATTCTGTACGACCTTCAAAATCATGGCTGTCGATCGAGTGCCTGATGTAGTGACAGATGACAGGAATGGAAACTTTGTCGCTGCAGGATGCAAATGACACGCGTCTGGCTGATTCCACATTCCTTGACAGTATGTCACCTACCACAGTGCAGGTTCATCAGAGTAGTAGCCAGAACAGCTTCTTCGTGTTCTCTGTCAGTTGTAGTCTTTCTTGTACTGTTTTTGATGTTCAAGCCGCCTGTCCGCACTAGCGTGTTAATAATTCGTGCAACTTCCTGCTGCGTCGGACACTGTCTATCCGGATACATAGTCCTATAACGCTGTACTGTTTCTACAGCATTTCTTTTACGGTCAGCATGTAAAAGCAGTCTATCCACCGCAACGAATGTTGAAGCACAATGAGCGGCCTGCGGTGCAGACAGGTAAACAGGCAAATGTTTTGAGTTTCTGACTCAGCGTAACAAGAGATCTCTGCTTGGCACCGTTAGCACCGCTAATGCCGTTTGCGACCACCATGGTCTCAACTTCTAGGAAATTTATCAAATTTTTTACGGCAGGTTTCAATGTTAACCTTAACAAACACTATACCACAGAAATTGTCTCCTTCGAATGCATTTATAAAAAAATAACGATTGCCTTTAAAAAAAGTGCTTGCTTCAATATCGCTGCTGATACGGGCGCTAAAAACATTAAGCAAACAAAAGCTTACGTGCTTCTCAACGCTCTAACACTTGTCAAAACAGGCGTTTCGATGTCTGCAACTGTTCACGAAATAAAAGAGGTGATATATTGAACATGACTTACCCTGTATATGTCGTGTCTGTTCCTTCGGACATGTCCCTCTTCGTTCTCGTATATGCTGTATATTATCCGTCTTCCCCGTAATGTAGTCCTTTTCTTCTTATGGTTCCGAACATCTTGTTCCATTTTACATCGTCGGACTTGTTTTTCGTGTCGACAATCCTGTGAATGTTTCCTTGGTTGTCGTAAGTATTGCTTCCATTTTCAATTACAATGTCAGAACACTAAGCAAATTGAAATACTAATTTTCCTCTGATGTCACGGCTGTCTTTCTCCCAGAAAGTACAAAATCATGCAGAATCATCGTGGTCTTTCTAAGAAAGTAACCTTCTCGTGCAATCGAGTGTAGTCCCTCAGAGAGGTCATATACTATCCCATATATCGTCATGTGACACCGCTGACTCTAAATGTTGTTTAACCTTGCCTTACGGAAGCCCTCGCATATTCACATAGGCAGCACTATCACTTCAGAACAAATTAGTGTATTTGTACTCATTTACATAAAATAATTATAACTTATCCATTTACCGTGATGCATTATTATGCTCTCCCATCGTATAATTACCGTCCAATTTTACTGATATCGATTTGTTGTATAATCAAATTTTATGTTCATACATAATGATATTCTAGGCTGTGAGAAGCTCATTTGCAGAAACCAGCACGGTTTTAGGAAACAGCGGTCATGCGAGACACAGCTGGCCCTCTTTGTACATGATATACAACAGGCTCTAGATACCGGCTCCCAGGTTGATGCCATATTCCTCGACTTTCGATAGATATTCGACTCAGTTCCGCACTGTCGCTTGCTCCAAAAGGGCGCGCTTACGGTCCATCCGACGACATGTGCGGTTAGAAAGAAAGTTTTCTAACAGACAGAGAGCGATATATCGTCCTGAATGGGGAGACGTTAACAGAAAGAAGCGTAACATGAGGTGTTCCCCAGGGCAGTGTAATATGTCTCCCGCTATTTACGATTTACTTAAATGATCTGCCTGATGATATTAACAGCGCCATTAGACTGTTTGCCGATGATTCTTTAGTGTACAGCAAAGTAGTATTACACGAAAGTTGTGAACAAATCAATGAGGATTTGCAGAAAATAAATGCGGTTTATTGGTAGAATCCTGAAGCGATGCAATCCTTCAACAAAGGAAATTGCCTACAGTACTTTAGTTCGTACAGTCTTAGAGTATTGTTCGTCTGTATGAGACCCTTACCAGTTGGGTCTGATTCAAGAGAATGAGAAGGTCCAAAAAAGAGCGGCAAGATTCGTGACTGGCGCATTTAGCCATCGCGAGAGCGGTACAAATCTCATAGAAAATTTGAAGTGCGACACACTTGCAGATAGACGACGCGCTAAACGGAAGGGGCTGCTCACTAAATAGTGGCCGAGCGGTTCTAGGAGCTACAGTCTGGAACCATGAGACCGCTACGGTCGCAGGTTCGAATCCTGCCTCGGGCATGGATGTGTGTGATGTCCTTAGGTTAGTTAGGTTTAAGTAGTTGTAAGTTCTAGAGGACTGATGACCTCAGAAGTTAAGTCCCATAGTGCTCAGAGCCATTTGAAACATTTTTTTGCTCACTACGTTCCAAAATCCGATCTTCGCCGAGGATGTGGAGCATATTTTATTACCACCAACTATCAAGTCGCGTAATGATCACCATTCAAAGATAAGGGAAATTAGAGCTAGTACTGAGGCGTTCAGATGGTAGTTTTTCTTCCTCGCGCGATCCGCGAGTGGAACAAATGGTTCAAACGGCTCGGAGCACTATGGGACTTAAAATCTGATGTCATCAGTCCTCTAGATCTTAGAACTACATAAACCTAACTAACCTAAGGACATCACACACATCCCTGCCCGAGGCAGGATTCGAACCTGCGACCGCAGCGGTCGCGCGGTTCCAGACTGAAGCGCCTAGAATCTCTCGGCCACACCGGCCAGCCGAGTGGAACAGAAAAAGGGGGGGGGGGGCGATATGACTTTGGCGCGAATAGTGCCCTCCGCCACACTCCGATTGATAGCTAACGGAGTATATATATATATGTGGATATAGAGTACTTTGTGCTATGTGCACCGTGACGCTTTCTTTTTTTTATGATCAGATATAAGATGTAATGTACACAAAAAACACCCTACAAAAATAAATATGACCGAAAAAGATTTTTATACTGCAGTTGTTAACTAGTAGTTAGTAATATAAATTCAGATTCAAACACACTGAAAATAATACCTAGAAGTGAGTGGTTAAGAACGTTTTCAACAACTGACGAAGACTTTCGTAGTGTTTCAGGACCATGAAATAGAACCAGATTTTTTATGTCTGGTCATATTATCAGTTACCAACAATGTATGTGGGTTAATATAATTACAGTGTTAAGGTACCTTGTAATTAGAGTCGCACATAATTGAACAAGTGTTCATTTTTCGAAGGACTGTCTCTGTCATATTAGATAAATCAACATTAATACTTAGTAAATCGGCTATTTGATGGAGTAATGACTACCTTGCAGTGCTTCAGTAGATAGTTTTTAAAAATTGGGGCGATAATAGTTTTCAGTTTGCTAGATCAAAAAGAATAAATTTTGATTAATCGAGTATCACATGAAAGAACGTGTTGTATAGTTAGTAAACTAAAGATGTCAATGCAAAATATTCGTTTTTATTTCATCTCACTGTGAACTGGGAAATGAATACCTTATTTTTAAAACATTCCCAATTCCTACGTACAATGTTGGTGCTGGTGTTGAAGATATGATGAGACGACCTCACAGCAATATTAGGGACACTAGTTAGCAACACCAGGAAAAGTACCCTGGCAGTAGAGGTAATTCCATTCAACTTAGTGACGTTCCCATTAGATTTTACAGAATATTTCACCTAGGAAGCGTTCTACTGGCATCTCCACCGACTCCAGAAAGCCAGTACCAACGTAGCCACGTTCAATTGGCTCTGAGCACTATGGGACTCAACTGCTGTGGTCATCAGTCCCCTAGAACTTAGAACCACTTAAACCTAACTAACCTAAGGATATCACACACATCCATGCCCGAGGCAGGATTCGAACCTGCGACCGTAGCAGTCGCACAGTTCCGGACTGCGCGCGTAGAGCCGCGAGACCACCGCGGCCGGCGTAGCCAGGTAACAGACTTCCTGGAGTGTAAAACTGTAGACCTTCCCCAGTCCTGGAGACCAAACTCGTTTCGCTGGGGGGGCTTCAGCTATCCAATCCGCCTCTTACCAGTGCTGTCTATTTATTATTTATTGTAAAGGAATGGAAATGGAACAAAATTCTCTCTTGTCCATTAACTGTGTGGCACTTTTTTTAGTCGCACAGGTATTTATTAAACCCAAAGGAGAAATTAATCTCCTTTTTTGATAATGTAATTTATTTACCAGTCTACGAACAACGTTACTGCCGTCATTTAGACAGTGGGAAAAGTGCTGGAATCGCTATAAACCGTTCTAGTTTCATTTTTCTGTATGCCTTTATATAATCGTTCTCCCCGTTTGTGTGTGAACTTGTTTTCTTTTCCGCTAGGATGGCTGTGTATTTGCGTTCACTGTCTATTACATTTCTAAAGTGTACATAATAACACCATGGCAATTGCATAAGTAATCAGTCATCTACACATGGCAGATACACAGTTGATACATGATATTAACAAAACTTTTAACTGCATTCTATAAACATCTAAAACTGGGTCACAACTTTAGATTTTGAACAAACGGTTAGGCCAGCAGATTTAGAAGGGAGGAATCTTGTTCAGTGTCGGAACAGACACAACTGTCACCGAGATAGTATAACGTAAGACAGCTTCAAATCCATTTCTTGCTGTAAGAAGATTAAAAAGTTTCTTTCCCCAACACAACAGAAATGAAATGAGGATGGACACGAAGTGCAGTAACGAAACTATTCCTGTGATTATCTTATGTTTCGCTGACGTTCTATTGACAAGGAAGTGAATACTTATGATGGACTGGAGATGAAACTATCACGTCCTCACGAAATGAGCTACTCCGAAAACATATGGGACATTTGAGCCACCCAGTGTGGCCGAGCGGTTCTCGGCGCTTCAGACTGGAACTGCGCGACCGCTACTGTCGCGGGTTCGAATCCTGCCTCGAGCATGGATGTGTGTAATGTCCTTAGGTTAGTTAGGTTTAAGTAGTCCTAAATTCTAGGGCACTGATGGCCTCAGATGTTAAGTCTCATAGTGCTCAGAGTCATTTGAACCATTTTTGGGACACGCGATAATTACGGAAAATACAATTTATTTATACACTCCTGGAAATTGAAATAAGAACACCGTGAATTCATTGTCCCAGGAAGGGGAAACTTTATTGACACATTCCTGGGGTCAGATACATCACATGATCACACTGACAGAACCACAGGCACATAGACACAGGCAACAGAGCATGCACAATGTTGGCACTAGTACAGTGTATATCCACCTTTCGCAGCAATGCAGGCTGCTATTCTCCCATGGAGACGATCGTAGAGATGCTGGATGTAGTCCTGTGGAACGGCTTGCCATGCCATTTCCACCTGGCGCCTCAGTTGGACCAACGTTCGAGCTGGACGTGCAGACTGCGTGAGACGACGCTTCATCCAGGCCCAACATGCTCAATGGGGGACAGATCCGGAGATCTTGCTGGCCAGGGTAGTTGACTTACACCTTCTAGAGCACGTTGGGTGGCACGGGATACATGCGGACGTGCATTGTCCTGTTGGAACAGCAAGTTCCCTTGCCGGTCTAGGAATGGTAGAACGATGGGTTCGATGACGGTTTGGATGTACCATGCACTATTCAGTGTCCCCTCGACGATCACCAGAGGTGTACGGCCAGTGTAGGAGATCGCTCCCCACACCATGATGCCGGGTGTTGGCCCTGTGTGCCTCGGTCGTATGCAGTCCTGGTTGTGGCGCTCACCTGCACGGCGCCAAACACGCATACGACCATCATTGGCACCAAGGCAGAAGCGACTCTCATCGCTGAAGACGACACGTCTCCATTCGTCCCTCCATTCACGCCTGTCGCGACACCACTGGAGGCGGGCTGCACGATGTTGGGGCGTGAGCGGAAGACGGCCTAACGGTGTGCGGGACCGTAGCCCAGCTTCATGGAGACGGTTGCGAATGGTCCTCGCCGATACCCCAGGAGCAACAGTGTCCCTAATTTGCTGGGAAGTGGTGGTGCGGTCCCCTACGGCACTGCGTAGGATCCTACGGTCTTGGCGTGCATCCGTGCGTCGCTGCGGTCCGGTCCCAGGTCGACGGGCACGTGCACCTTCCGCCGACCACTGGCGACAACATCGATGTACTGTGGAAACCTCACGCCCCACGCGTTGAGCAATTCGGCGGTACGTCCACCCGGCCTCCCGCATGCCCACTATACGCCGTCGCTCAAAGTCCGTCAACTGCACATACGGTTCACGTCCACGCTGTCGCGGCATGCTACCAGTGTTAAAGACTGCGATGGAGCTCCGTATGACACGGCAAACTGGCTGACACTGACGGCGGCGGTGCACAAATGCTGCGCAGCTAGCGCCATTCGACGGCCAACACCGCGGTTCCTGGTGTGACCGCTGTGCCGTGCGTGTGATCATTGCTTGTACAGCCCTCTCGCAGTGTCCGGAGCAAGTATGGTGGGTCTGACACACCGGTGTCAATGTGTTCTTTTTTCCATTTCCAGGAGTGTAATTATGAAAAATTTCAGATCAAGGTGTAGCTTATAATTAAGAGGTAAGTAGAAACAGCTTCTGTGTCGTAAAGAGGACTCTTGTTGGTATGGAGAATGAAACAGATTGGGTAGTTGTCATATCTTGTACCGCCCATCAGCATGAGATACCGGATGGACATACAGACACTGGGCTTATCGCAAGACACAATGTAAAATTTATTCTTTCACGATTCAGGGACAAACACCGTGGCCGTTGAATATGGAAATATACCGGCATGCGACTCCGGCGGATGGTAAATTCTTGTTGTGTATGATGTGTATGGAAATGGAATAGACAAGCGGATTTCATTGCCAGAAAGACCACCCAATCATTCTCCGTGAAGCTTCAAAGGCTCTGGAACGAGTGTTTCCCAAATTACGACCGTGCCGTTTTTATGCTACGCAGCATCGTTCGGTGCCCTAGATACGAATCGCTGCAATACGCTGAGTGAAAAGTTCTGGTCATTTCTTTGAGCAGCGGCACTGAACTGGTTACGTTGCGGGTAGCTCACACAGAACACTAATCAAACAGAAAGACCCGAGTTCCTCTGTGAGATTGTTAAAAAATTCCAGTACACAGAGTGCATAATAATTAACAACGAAAGATAACACCGCTGAAAAAATATATGATAAGTAAAAAACGTTTCAGTTAATATGGATGTAAAAAAGAGTCATTTCAACGAAACTGTGAATGTCTAGTCAAGAATTGCCAATTACTTGAGTACAAAACATTGCCCTACTTAGTACAAACGTATTTGGAATGGAAAAATTTCTATCAAATCCCAATCTAAATGGACACAAATCTGAAAACTTTACAACATTTGATAAAAGAGTTCCGAGGAGAAACGCTGAAAATCTTGCGGACTGGGACAACCTCGTGAAAACGTACATTCCACATTACAAAATGATTTTTAGTCTGTCAGAATTTTCACCTTGCTACGGGGATGTAGGCTGATCTGAAACTTCCCGGCAGATCATAACTATGTACCAGACCGGCAATCGAACCTTGAACTTTTACCATGGTTTTGGGTCGTGGCTCTTGCTTGGCTAGCTGCTGGTAGATCCCTTGCTCGCGATTGGCAAATACCGCTGGTTCGAGTCTTGGTCCGGCACACAGTTTTCGTCTGCTAGGGAGTTTCTGCTGCCTTCTTGGCAGGTCTGAATCTCTGTCCATGCTGACTGCTTTGGAGCTGACTTCCATGGAGACTTTTAGAACTTCCCCATTGGCTGTAAGGCAGATGTGATGACTCTTAATCCCTTCCCATATACTGCGAATCAGGAACCACTCAGTCCCAACCGAGGTTTATTAAGGTTTGTACCCGGTTGTTTGCATCATTACCCGGCTTATCACACAGGGGCCTGGTGATGCTGTATTGTAGCGACGTAATCGGTAGCCAATAAAGCAACACCTTTGCATGTGGATGTTGATGTCTGGGTGAAGTCAGGAACATATCACTACTTGGAGCAATCCATGTATATTCGAACAAGGACTATTCAATTTGAGTGGAAAAAAGAAAACAAAACAAGTCATATTGCACTCTCGGCTGGAAAATTACGAGGAATTCTTCAGCATTTGAACAGGAAGAATATTCATCAACTGTTCTGACAGGATATTAAAAGAACATTGAACTCGCACATCACTGTGCCCCAGTCGCAGGTGTAGATCATACAATGAGTTGAAGAATAGTATATGGCAACAGATATAATTGATACCAAAACTAGTATTAAGAAATATTCGACATAAATTAAACAATAAAATTGAGTGCGTTCAACACTTTAAACTGTATGTTAACTATTTTTTCAGTGTTTCTACAAATATTTTGTTTTAGGTTTTGCTATTTCAACCAGCGAAAACGTAACTAGTCCTAAAGCATCGACTGCACACCCACTAGCGCAGTGCCGCGAAACGGCATCAAGAAGGTTATGACCCACGCGCCACACCTCCAGGAAGACAGAGTTCAGCGCCCCCTGTCAACGCTGACTTAACCAGCCACCCATAGCTGGTAGGCCTTAGTTCGGTCACAGACTTCTAGAGCATTGGTTCTGAGTAAGAGAAGGACGATACTTAACGTGCGTTCTGCGACTAGTAATGGTTTGTAAAGTACAGGGTATATCACAAAGAATCATCCGATTAAAAATAAATCGTAACTATTATGTTATTTGAAATTGTGCGTGAACAACGTACTGTTGGATAGAGCAAACTCTCAAGTTTTACTTGGTTCCCGCTAGGTAGCAGCAGTGTGTTGTCCACTTCATTTCTAGTAAAAAATAGTGTGGGGACAACAGGAAGCGTTTTGTGTTCTACGTTTTATGCAGTGCGGGTCAGTAATAAGTGTTCAGCGTAACTTTCGTACTACGTACGGTTGGATCCTCCTGCAGCACGGATCATTAGTCGATGGCATGAACAATTCCGAGGAACTGGTGTAAAGGCAAATCGCCGGGCCGTCCCCGAATGTCTGGCACAGACGTCGAACGCATCTGCCATAGTTTCACAAGGAGTCCGCAGAAATCAGTACGTCGTGCAGCTCTGTAGCTCACATGTCCCCGTCGGCCGTCTGGCGTGTGTCGCGTCGACTCTTAGACATGAAACCACACAAAATTCAGCTACTGTAAAAAATGGCTCTGAGCACTATGGGACTCAACTTTTGAGGTCATTAGTACCCTAGAACTTAGAACTAGTTAAACCTAACTATCCTAAGGGCATCACAAACATCCATGCCCGAGGCAGGATTCGAACCTGCGACCGTAGCGGTCTTGCGGTTCCACACTGCAGCTCCTTTCAGCTGCAGCTTCGTGAAGGTGACAAACAACAACGTGTGGAGTTCTGTAATTTCATTCTTGGCAAGATGGAGGATGACAGTTTTCTTCCACGCTAAGTGTTTGGTGACGAGGCAACAATCAATTTAAATGAAAAGGTGAGCCGTCATAATGTGAGAATATGGGGTACGGATCAACCACATGAAGTCGTGAGACGCAAGATAGGCTCTCCAAAATTTTATGTGTGCATGGTCCATTTTTCTTTGCCCAGTACACTGCCGCACAAAGCATATATCTCGATATGCTCGAGAACTTTCTTTTCCCACAGTTGGATACCGTGTAAGTAGGCTGTTCAGGTTTTTTTATTGGTAACGCCGCCGCCACGTAGCGCTCTGTATAAAAATCACTGGCTGTGACGTGTGCAGTCTGTGGCTGGTTTGCATTGTTGTCTGCCATTGTAGTGTTGGGCAGCGGCAGCTGGATGCTAACAGCACGTAGCGTTGCGCAGTTGGAGGTGAGCCGCCAGCAGTGGTGGACGTGGGGAGAGAGATGGCGGAGTTTTGTAATTTGTAAGACTGGATGTCATGAACTATCATATATATTTTGACTATTAAGGTAAATACATTGTTTGTTCTCTATTAAAATCTTTCATTTCCTAATTGTGCCTATCAGTAGTTAGTGACTTCCGTAGTTTGAATCTTTTAGTTAGCTGGCAGTAGTGGCGCTCGCTCTATTGCAGTAGTTCGAGTAACGAAGATTTTTGTGAGGTAAGTGATTTGTGAAACATATAGGTTAATGTTAGTCAGGGCCATTCTTTCGTATGGATTTTTGAAAGTCAGATTGCGTTGCGCTATAAACTATTGTGTATCAGTTTAAGCACAGTCGTGTATAATTGTTCAAAGGGGACGTTTCAATCGATTCGAACGACTTCATTTCCCAACAGGATGCGGCACCGCCACACTGGCATCTGGAAGTGCGGGAATTTTTAGAACCTATTAGCTTCCGCAATATGTTGTTCCTGGCACAGACCTTTTTTTTAGTGTTGCGACAGTGCTGCTTAAAAGTAAGTGCTCTGTCCAATGTTACTCCCAGGTATTTTGGGCTGTTTGTTTGTTTCAGCTCTTCCCCTTGCCACATGACTCGGAGTTTCCGTTTGACTTATTTGTTCCTAAGATGGAAGGTGGATACTTGAGATTTACTAGGGTTTGGTTTGAGATTATTGCCGTCGTAATATGTAACAAGTTCTGTTAAGGCTCCTGTGAGATTCTCCTCCACTTGTTCAAAGGTTTTATCCTGTGTGGCCACTGCTGCATCATCAGCATATATGAACTTTCGTGTCTGGTGGCTGATGGGAAGATCATTGGTATAGATGTTAAATAATATTGGAGCCAAGACACTACCCTGTGCAAGTCCATTCTTCTGTGTCCTCCATCGGCTGTTTTTAGATTGTAAGGTTACATAGTAGCGTCTGTTCTGTAGCATGCATTGCACGAACATAGAAAGGGTGTAGTCCTTAGTGACATTATACACTTTCTGGGTAAGCAACTTATGGTTAACTGTGTCATATGCAGCACATTGAGATCCAGGAATGCGACCCCAGTTTCTTCTCCTCTCTGATAACTGTCTTCGATGTACTGTGTGAGATTAAGGATTTGGCCACAGCATGATTTTCCTGGTCGAAATCCTGCTTGTTCGTTAATGAGGGCTTTGTCCACATAATCAGCTATGTGTTTGAGGATCATTCGCTCCAGCGCTTTAAGTAAATGACAAAGCAGTGAGACATACCGGAAATTTTTAGCTTCAGCTGGCTCTTTCACTGGTTTTAGTAACGCAATACCCCGAGCTTTCCTCCATAGTTTAGGAATTTGCATTGTTGTAATACAGTTATTCATTAGCTCTAGGATCCATGTTTGTACTCCCTGTCCAAAATGTTTAATTTGTTCAGATCTCAGATCGTCCAGGCCAGCGGTCTTGTTCTTTTTCAAATCGTTGATGGCATCTTGTAGCTCCTGAATGAAGAACAGGCGTGCTAGAAAGCTAATCTCTTCGTTGAATTTTCTTTTAATTTTGCCATTCCTTATCTACCTTTTAGTTTTTCCGTTCGTGAGTAGTTGGTGAGCTATCTGATCAGGTGTAACTTCTCTGTAATTTGGTTGTGGTTCTGTTGGGTCGTTGTTGAGACTTTTGACCAGTTTCCATGCCTTCCTATTGCTGTGCTTCATGTCCGTCTCTTGTAGGAGGTTACACCACTTTTCCTTTCTCGTTTCGGAGATACCAGACATCAGTACCTCAACTGCCTGGATCGTTTCCTCTGAGAAGGGGTCCATATTGTATAGTTCTTCATACTTTTTCAGAGCTTCCTTGGTACTACCATTGAGTCCAGCGATATACTGGGTGCGGCAACCTCTGGGTATGCGCCGTCGAGAGATTTTCTTGACAAGGTCTATAAAAGTTTCATATGATTGTATCTCTGGTTTAATTTCCAAGATCTCCTTATCAAGGTCCTCTGTGAAAAGTTCCCAATGAGATTATTTGAAACTGAAGCGTCTCTTGAAGGGCATTACATCTGATTTGATTACTGCAGTAATGCAGCAAGTTATTGCTCTGTGTTGCGATCTTGGAATTCGGTCCTCGATTTGCTTTACAGTTTGCAGGGATACCTTTTCGGAGACAAAGATGTTATCTGGTTTATATCCTCGTTTCCATCTTCCGCTGTTAAATGATGCAGGCAACTTTGGGTCATGTATCAATTTCAGTTTAGCCTGGTCTGTCCAGATCTCCAGCATTTCGCCATCGTCATTTGTCTCTTTATAACCCCATACGAGACCGTGACAGTTTAAATCTCCTAGTACAACTTTAATGTTTTTTGAATGGAAATTTCCAGGCTCCGTGAATTTGAACCACGCACTGGGTGGTTTGTACACGGATGTTACAGTACGTGAATGTAACTCAGTAGTTATAATTTCTATCTTTGGTTTTGTTGCTCGGGTGTTTGCAGGACTGGCCGACTAGGTCGTTTCCAGGGGACGCCCGATTGCTTGTTGTTCGAGTGGTGAAAGCAATCTTCGTGGAGGCTCCTGCAGTGTCCCCCATCTATGTTACATATTTCGATACTCGGAAACTCACTCATCGAAACTAAATAGGTTAAAATGGTTCAAATGGCTCTGAGCACTTTGGGACTTAACATTTGAGGTCCTCAGTCCCCTAGAACGTTAGAACTGCTTAAACCTAACTAACCTAAGGACATCACACACATCCATGCCCGAGGCAGGATTCGAACCTGCGACCGTAGCAGTCTGACGGTTCCGGACTGCGCGCCTAGAACCGCGAGACCACGGCGGCCGGCCCATAGTGTTCAGAGCCGTTTCAACCATTTGAAGTTCTTCGCCTCAAAACCACGTGATTTCTACAGTTGTGGAATCGAACAGTTACTCCAGGGTTGGCAGACTGTTGTGAATAGTGGAGGAGAACATATAATTGGTGATAATAGTCCCTGTTGTGGGAATTTGTTGTGTTTATGAAACTTGTGGAAAAAGTTGTACTCGAACCTAAAACATACATAATTAAATTTGTACGGAACCATTGGTGAGTGTGTCCTACTCGCACTTACTCAGATTTTTCTTTAATTGCGTTTTAGAACGAGGATACACAGTCTGTACAGACTCAATGCGTTTTGTATCCCCGCTATCGCACATCAAGGTAGATGCGGATGGACTTTCGTGGGTATCGTAGTTCTGTAGTGCAGACGCTGCACCAAGAGAGCGCGCGCGAAGCGTTTCGTGGGCGGAGCCGCTGACCCAAGTGTTCACTTGCCTGCGGCGATAAGCCTAGCGTGGCAGCTAGTTCGCTGAAATCAACACTTGGATCCTGCCTCACACAGTGCTCTCGATTCTCCGAACCGAGTGGTTCAGTCGTCAACGCTGGTTGCGTTGTGTTTATCTCCACACTCGCCTCTATGCGATGTTCCAACTTTCCGCTCCTCCGCTGATTGGTTCGCACGTCGAGTTTCGTTCGCTCTCGTGTGGCTGCGCTTCCCGCCTTTGTAGTCGAACCACCGTCACCTCGTTATAGTTACGTTTGTGCCGATTGTCACGGTCTCGGCGTTCTCACGTCGTTTTTTCTATGTTTGTCTATAACTAGTAGACTAAAATCTAAATGTCTTAATCAGCTGATTTATGCCTCTGTGGCCATTTTCGAATGATCGCTGCGGACACTTGCATACTGAGTTGCTTCTGTTAATTGAAGGCAGTGCTTCAAAAGGAACTGCGTGTATTTTAATCTAGGACGGGAGTGGACTCTGACCGCAGTGATTGTTCCTGAATCATGATAGAATAATTTTGACGTGGTTTCTTGCGATAAGCCCAGTGTCTTCTCTATGTCCATTCGGTATATCATGCTGATGGTCGGTACAAGGCCTTACAATTATCTAAATCACTGCTCGATTCGGCATACCTGCAAGAGCTGGTACATTCGCCGTACGTACAAGACTCCTCTCTCTCTCTCTCTCTCTCTCTCTCTCTCTCTCTCTCTCTCTCTCTCTCTCCGACACAGAAGCTATAACTACATTGCTCTTGGGAGTCCTTGACAGAGCTTTTACATTATATAAGATTTAGACGACGGTTGGGCAACCAGCGGCCCACAGGCCGAATCAACCCGCGACTGGTATCAGTCCTGCGCGCGAAAGAAATTGATAGAATTTGAAAACTAAACTCCCTCCAAACAGGCATCGGAAGGTCCAGCGGTACCAACCGGCCGCCGTGCCATCCTCAGACCACAGGCGTCACTGGATGCGGGTGTGGAGGGTCCTGTGGCCAGCACTCCACTCCCCGGCAGTATGCCAGTTTACGACATCAGAGCCGCTACTTCTCTATCAACTAGCTCCCCAGTTTGCCTCGCAAGGGCGCAGTACATCCTGCTTGCTCTTCTTTATTATTATGTTTCATTTTCAGAATTTCTATGTATGATAATACTGATGTTCTCCTGAAAAGTGAACTTTGAGATATAATTGCCAGCGCCGTAAACATTAACATCAGAGCTCCTTCATCTTCCAACTTACGCGTTACTGGCTCAGCTACCGCATCACATGATAAATGCTTTGTTATTGCTAGCACAGTCTGTAAGAGTTTTAGTGAGCTCTGCTGTCATTGGTCTGATCAGATCGACCATTTCGTGTACTGTTAACAACGTTCGATTCGTGTCACTCATCTACAGTGCTAGAAGAGTCACTCGGAAGTCAAGGGGTCCTTAAACGTTCAATATTATTGTCAATGCGTCAATGTAACGACCACCTGGTGACGAGTATTGTCGGCACTAAAAGTAGTAGCCAACATTATTGATGCCGACCAGAATATTCTCAGTATTCCCAATGTACAACGGGCATTAGTAAATAATTCTTGTCTCTTGTGGAACTTTTAGAACTCTCAACTGTTTAATGTAATTTAGAATGCATTATCTGCAAACAGTTGTTTTTACAGGCTATTGTATTTCCGTGATGACATTTAAAGACGTCTGGCATCCCAGCATCAGGTGCTTAAATTTATTTGCTTGTCGTTTTATTGACGGCGTTACAGAATATCGCAACAGAGGTTTTTAAGACAGCTGTTATGCAGCGAGTAACCTAAGAAACAATGTTCACCATGCGAGAATAAATGTAAATATTTGAAGGTGTAGTGAACATAAAAGAAATGTTCTCTCAAACACGCGTGTTTTGACGCATACTTTGTTGGTGTCTCGTGCCAGGAGATGGGTGCCACTCATAGTGGTGCTTTACCCCATAGACATTAGCGTACCGGACTCTATAATTTTGTCATTATGCACAAGGGGCGCTGCTCTCGCGTCACGTGACGATATGGCCATCTACCCTCTACTGGTCCCTTTGGTACCATGGACGTTTTTCCTTGATGTCTTAAGACATGTCCTATCATCTTGCCACTTTTCTTTTCGGTGTTTTCCACGTGTTCCGTTCTTCACCGTTTCTCCATTCCTTACCTTGCGTCTACCTAATTTTCATCATTCTTCTGCAGAGCCGCATCTGTGACACGTCTGTTCATTTCAATTGTAGTATTCCCACAATCCATGTTTTACTACCAAACAGTGCTGTGCTCTAAAAGTAGGTGCTCAGAAATTTCTTGCTCCGATTAAGGCCTCTGTTTGATACTGGTAGACCTCTTTTGGCCAAAAATGCCTTCTTTGACTGTGCTAGTCTGTCTTTATATCATCCTTGCTTCGTGCATATTGCCTCTAAGGTAACCCAATTCTCTAACTTCATCTATTTCGAGAATACCAATTTTTAAGTTGAGCTTCTCTCTGTTTCCATTTCTGCTAATTCTTATTACTTTCGTCTTTCTTCTGTTTACTCTCAATCCGTTTTCTGTACTCATTAAACCGCTCATTCCATTCGAAAGATACTGTCATTGACCTTCACCGAGGATATAAATGTCGTCAGCGAATCTTACTATTAATATTCTTACTATTACTTAATCAGTATGGCTGTATAAAACATAACATCATCTGAGTCTATACTGCTATCCCTCTGTGCTAACAAAACCCATTAATGTGACAGGCAGTCACCAACTGACGATTGTCTTTATGGAATATTACACACGGTATCCAGGTTAAGTGTTTTTAGGAAACAACAGGAACTTAAATCTGGTTGACCCAACGGGAATTTGATTACTGAATTAATTTACGTGTGGACCGTCATATAAGCCGCCTGTTACCAGGACGTTCGTCTTGGAGACAGGAACGTATAATTTCCCACCAACGTCTGCACACGTCCTCAGATGTTTCCGAGAGAAGATGGCCATAGACCTGTTTCTAAACAATACTCGCTTTTCTCAGGAGACGTCTAGGTTATAAAACAGTTACGAATTGCAGAGAGAATATTAAATGATCAGCTCCTGATCCATTTAATAAAAGGTTACAGTTAACTTTCGATTTATTCATAAATTGCAGGCACCCAGTCTGGCACACAGCTTTAATCTGCCAGGAAGATTCATATCAGCGCACACTCCGCTGCAGAGTCAAATTTTCGTTCTGGAACATCCCTCATGCTGTGGCTAAGCCATCTCTCTGCAGTATCCTTTCTTCCAGGAGTGCTAGTTGTGCAGCATCATAGGAGGGCTTCTGTGAAGTTTGGAAGGTAGGAGACGAGGTACTGGCGGAACTGAAGCTGTGTAGACGTGTCGTGAGTTCTGCTTGAGTAGCTCTGTCGGTAGACCACCTGCTCACAAAAGGCAAATGTCCCGAGTCTGAATCTCGGTCTGGCACAGAGTTTTAATCTGCCAGGAAGTTTTGTACAAATTCTTCTTTGAATTGCTCCTTTTTACAATGCCGTCTGACTTTGTTTACGTCGATCTACTGTGAAGCACAACCCTATTCAAATGGAATCAACTATGACCAAGTACACCACAAACTATGTTTCACTTGACGTTAGGGAGCTGTGAATATCATTTAACAACCCTACGCTGGTGCAGCAGTGCTTTGCCCTTTTACCTTGATTCAGGTGGCAGCAGAAAACGGAGCACTGTGTGCGAGGATTGTTCACTGTGACAGCTGCAATGTTCTGACGTGTCCATGAAAATATGCAAACTACATAGTCTGGGGTCCTAATTGTCAGAACGCAAGAAACTTCCCTATCAGAACCCTGAAGTCCCGGCAGATTGCAGTATGATTTGCAGCCGTTTACCAGTCTGGCCAAACCAATTTGACTCATAGGCACAACGGTGTTCGAATTGACGACGATTGAAACTGACAGATGCTCTTAGTCCACTACAAGATACTGACCACAAGTCTCACTCACCAGAGAAAGACAGTTCTTCACCAGGGGAGAATCAGATGACGAAGTTCCAAAAGAATCACAGTCACTTTCCACTAAGCTTTAGCATGGAAGCCAAATTAGCGAAACAAAACCGCCTTCACATTGCACAAATGAATCTAAATATCTACTCCTTGAGTCTCCCTCTCGACTGTTCTGTTGGCCTGGTAGCCAATCCACACACAGCACCGGGGTTCCCACACTGTGGAAGGAATCCTCTACTTTCCATCTGTAAAAACAACTGTTTGCAGATAATGCATTCTAAATTACATTAAACAGTTGAGAGTTCTAATAGTTTAATTTTGGACTAGGGAGACATCGTTCTCGTGGTAAGCATAGCCATGTTTTGGCAAAAATCATCTACCTAGATGGGAACACAGTTCTTCGTCCATATCGTCCCAGCTTCGGACATGACAATGCATGGACCTTCCCACCATTTGCACAGAAGCTCAGTTCACAGCAAACTCTCTTAAATGGGTTGAATTTTCTCATTAGGAGTCTATGAAGGGGTATCTGTTTTAAATGTTAAAAACTATTCTAAGGTGAAGACTGCACAAAATATTTTTTATTCAAGAGAATCGGTTTTAACAATATTAGCTGTAATCTTCAGGTGTTGAACATTTTTTTGTAGAACAATATGTTTATTTTACACTGACTTCATGCACAAGATATCAAGTGGGTAAAACTCAGCACATTAAAAATGTTTGTTGTTAAAAATATTTTAGTGGTGACAGATATTTATGATACCCTGATTATCCATTTGACATCTTGTGCATGAGGTCAGCGTAAAATAAACATGTTTTACTACAAAAAATGCTTAAGACCTGAAGATCATAGCCAAAACTGTTGAAACTGAAATAAAAATATTTTGTGCGATCTTGGCACTTGAATGGGTTTTAACTCTCTGAATGGCTTGCTCTTCCCAATTTCAGGCATCTGGCTGTCTTCCGTGACCGACTGGCGCCTCACCCAGGTAGAATGTTTTGCGAACTGGCATCATTCTATCTGACCTAAGTGGTGGGAGGAGAGTGCTTCGGACATAAGTCCCTCTGCAGGTGAGAACCACTGAACTCTTTCCCAGAATCGCTCACATGGCCAGGTCACTGCGCTCAGCCCCCAATTCATCTCATTCCCTGTTCTCGGTCGCCTCAACTACGGCCCCCACAAACAAGCACTCTACTGGTAACACACGCAGTTACAAGAACACTCTGGCCACAATTTCCTCATGTAGAGAAAGTCATTAAACACACACTGCAAATGTAACACTCGGGAACGCTGAGATCATGACCTAAAATATGAATGTTAATCTGACTGACAATGTCGTTAAAGAAAAAAGAGTGGCATTCCACCTCTTACTGCCTCCCTGTTACCCATTAATTTCGGCATGGGGAGTGTTGAACAGTTAAAAGGTCATGCAGAGATGGAACTAACCCATACACATAGAAGACGAGGTCAGAGATGATTGTTTTTCCGAACCAGAATACAATACCACAGAGAATTGAGCACTCTCTACCTCAGAGATTTTGTTACACCTGTTCAAGCATTCACAGTGATTCAGTCTTTCATACAGACAAACATTATGAAAAATTCTATCAAAGCATTCAGCAAGTGTAAACAAGTCAAGGGTGTGACTTCTGTCATCTGTTAAGCTTGTTTCATAGTAAGGTGCCTTTCTGTTCTTTTATTACAATAGGGAAAATGGTGTTAACATAAAATGAACAACTTTTAAATGACATGTGAAACATAGTGAGACACTTTACAGAAATGACAAAGACAAAATAAAAACATGATTCAGCTTCAAAAAGTGCTTTGAGTGTTACAGTATTTGTTGTGCGTGATCTCTTGGTGGCAGCAGCACTGCCTTCAGGTCCGCTCCCTCGAGAATCTTGCATCAAATAGCAGTGGTCCCAGGCACGATATTACGGGTGATGAGCCACTCTCATCTGCTGGCTACAGGTGAGGCGCCCCTACTGGTGCGCCATAGCACCTAGAATTCCTTTCCCTCTCCGTTGGCGAAAGTCAAAAGGACGAGCGTGTGCATGCCTCTATTGCCGGTGAGCCATCCCGATGTAGTCACATCAGCTGACTGCCTGCCCTTTCGCCTCAAGGGTGGGAGATGGAGGACAGGTCGCCTATAGCTGACAACCACTGGTATGACCGTGCAGTGACGTCACGTCAGCTGATCGCTCGTGCCCGCTGATGGCCATGTAGTGACATCGTACTGACAACCATGGACCGTAGCTTGCCCATCATCTCTCTCTGCCACACACACACACACACACACACACACACACACACACACATACACACATTATTTTTTTTATTTTTATTTGTTTGTTGTGTTCGACTATCTGCGAGGCACGAAAACGCCTGTGAATGAGTTTCTTAGTTTTGAGTACACTTACGAAAGAAATAGAAAAGCAACTATGAGACTTACTGATTTATGTTGCTTAGTTTGCAGTCAATACTGAGTATTTTTAGTAACTACGCTCCAGTCCCTAAACCTAGTTACAGAAATGCGAATCAGTCGCATTACGTATTCCAGACCGTAGGAGCTGCGACTTGGAGACACCAGCTATGGTCACTTCCCCGCCCGCTGTAGGATCACATCGGTTCGTCTTCTCCATGCGGGTACTGTAACTGAGATTTGGCAACAAGGCAGCGTATGTTTGGCACCTCTGTGATCAACGAGTTACTTCCTTGTGTGCATGGAACTAAGCCTCAAAGTTCACTTGATTTTACCTGTCATTTCCATTAAATAATCTCAGTTATTATCGCTTGAGGTGTAACAAGAGATTGTAAACTTACGGTTTTCATCCCAGGAAAGTCGTTGTAGGTGGGAACCGCAACTATTTTCGTCCTTTAAATAGGGGTTTATGAGTTCTAGCCACTATTGGCCTTGTAAGAGGAAACTCAGACACATACTTGTTCGCAGCTCTGTGGAAATGTGCTGACCTCTGCAAAAAGGGCTTTTAGGGTTCGCTTCGCAGTTCCAGTCTCACTGACTTCAACGTTTTTACCCCTTCTGTCAAAGAGCTGCAAGCAGTCAGATCAAACATCAATAAGGAAATCGCAAGAAAATAATTTCGGCTCAAAGCGGAATGGTGAACAACAGGTAATGCCTCTTTCCGCTGCTGACAAGCAAATTGCGGGTTTCTGGAAATACATAACTATATTTATGAAATGCCACATTTGCATACATCTTGAGTATGACACAGCATACCAATTAAACACAGACACAATCAGAATGTAAGTGAGTAGTATTTTAGTAAGTCGTGTCGATAGAGGCATGCTTGTTTACAGATACTCAGTTTTATTAAAACAGACTTTCTCCGTAAGGTTATCGTGGGTAGTTTTATTTAATTTCTTATAATACAGTGCACAGTTTTCGTAAAGTTTCCTTTAGTGTTGTCGAAACAAGAGTAAACATGAGAGCGAAATTGACCATCAACGATATATCCGAATTCTCTGATGTTATCTATAACAGTCTGACGATGCACATGCAGTTTATTGATTACATGCATGTAGAAAACTTGTTCTGAGCTAAAGCTGTCAAACAATGTTTGAAGAAGAATAAAATGCCACTACCACACAACAGCTAATCTAGAAAACACTTTTCTGACGTATTTGGGCACGATGCGCTCTCCCCATACATAATACGAAAGCTTCGAGATGCATCTGCTGCCTGGCTGTCTATTAAACCTGAAAAGAACAAAATGTCACAGAAGTTAGCCCTTTTTCCACATGCGACTATTTTGGGTTGAGAAGTGAAGGGAATATGGTCAAAGCTCCGTTTAAAAAAAAAAAAAAAGGGGGTAGTAAATGTATTGGAACTCGCGACATTTTACCTACAGTACACAACACTTACCATTACACTACTAGCTGACACATAACTACAACACCTCCAGAGCTGAATAACAATTCCTCCAGAACTTCTGCATACCACAGCGCTGCGAGATAATGTTTTTTACAAACATATAGCGCAGTAGAATAGCTCAAGTGGAAAGGAACTTTCTGCGTCCTACACTGTTGGCAGTTTTGTGTAGGTGGCCGTTACGTGATTTTATTTCGGTGATGACAACATAGAGTCGAATGTGTTCACTGAGTAGCGAGGCAGCCAGTTCATGGTGATTCGGTCAACCAAGTAAATGAATTTACCGAACATGCTGCAATTTACTACAGGGAGCCTGTATGTCAGAATTCTCATCCAGTGTGGCGCAACGGCGTTATGATAGAAAAATGAGTCAACGAATAGAGGGTTTGGTGGTCTGTTGGACTGATGGTAGGTTCTTACGGTCTGGGTTCAATTCCCACTTCTGTCAGTGATTTTAGATAGGGAGAGAAAGATTCCATTCTCTTCTGACTACACCAAGTGAAGAAGATTTAATGGCAGTGTGGTTTGAAATTCACATTAAAGATGATATTCCTTCTTTGCCAAGTAGACGTTAGGTTGAACCACAATAGAGACTGGAGTGGCGACATGTAGAAACTCTATCACCAGTAACCTTTCTTATACTAGTTATTTATTTCTAGTGACGAAACAAACGCTATTTACGGTCACAGGACACTTATTCCATCTTTTATCTGAGCTTCTGTATGTCGATAAAATTGGTTCTGAACTGAGAATGCGACTCAGACCGCCCTTAACGCGGAATTTGATCCCTTCGTGGCAATACAGCTCGGCTACAATTTGTTGTGTCTTCAAAACTGCAGATTCCTCAACATCTCCACATATTACGTGTGAATGGGTTCGAATCCTGGTCCGGCACTAAAGATTTCATCATGTATTATCAAGCTCTAGCATGAGAACACCTAACTGTGGGTGGATAATAATTTTGATTTTTAATGTTTTTTCATTCGTTGTCAACATTAACGATATCTGACGTTTTTGACTGCCAGTGGGACACAGAACTATTTGCGAAATCACTGTTAGTTCAAGATGTTATTCCGAGCTGCTGGTGGAGAAAAATTCGGTAGCTGACGCCTCTTTGTGTGTAGTCAACTATGATACGCATGAGGCTCTTCCCAGTGAGCGCTGAACTCTTCGTTATATTATTTCTAGTTCAAACATGGTCACACGCCGCTCATGGTGCAACAAACCCATATTTAACGTTCGTTTTCTCTAGAATATAACAGCGATAGGTGCCGAGTTGGAGTCCTGGGAAGGAAAAAATTACTGTTTCGTCTCGCTATTTCAGTTAAAACATCCAATACAAAGTTTTACTTCACGGCATTTCAAGTAAGTTTACTTGTGAAAAAGCAATATTTAACATCTCTCGCAGTTCGTTAACAGGGACAAGAGAAGCTGGGGAGGAATTCGCGTCCTTTAAAAATGTTTGCGTTATGTAATTTAAAGTTGATATTTGCTACCTGATACTGTCTAAAATCTATGTATATCACTCTCTGTATGCCTAATCAGGAATGACTGTTAGTTTGCGTCAGTCACGACATCTTTGCTTAGTCTGCCTGACCTGGGTTTGAACCCATATGCAGAACGAGACGGTTCGTCGTGTCATTGGAAGTTCATACATATTCTCAGCTAACTGCTAGTGAATAACTTACATTTTTAATATCATTTTGTATTAAGTAATAAGTACTGTATGTTACTTTGATGAGGAAATCATGAATACGACGAACTTATCTACGTTGCATTACCTATCTGACGTAACAATGACAGTGGTAAGATTTCAGATATGTCATTTATTGTAATAAATGTGAGCTTACAAGCGTTAAGGACAGTCTTATCTATGATAAGGTGTTCCCTGATATTTGTAGCATCGTGGTATTACTTTACATCTTGAGTTACTTCGATACAGGGAAGTGTTTTCTAAAAGTGATATGTTGGAGCCATTTTCAATAATCAAAGGCTGTATCAAGAAGCGATTAGAGGACCTGGTAGACTGCCGCGTTATGCCGGTTGCATGCAAATCAGGCGAAATGCAGTTCAGGTCGTTCGGATACTTTTGAGCACGACGTACCTGTACACGCCATCCAAGCTCTGTATGACTCAATGCCCAGGCGTATCAAGGTCGTTATTACGGCCAGAGGTGGTTGTTCTGGGTACTGATTTCTCAGGATCTATTAACCCAAATTGCGTGAAATGTAATCACATTTCAGTTCCAGTATAATATATTTGTCCAATGAATACTCATTTTTCATCTGTATTTCTTCTTGATGTAGCAATTTTAACGATCAGAAGTGTAAATCGGAAAAACGAAACAATTACTACATTTCAAGATGAATACTGAGAATAATTCTGTCTCTAAGACTTGTGCATTTATTTCTGAACGAAAAATGCAATTTTCACGCTGTTGCATCACATACCTTTGCTGTGCAGTGACAAGCTAGTAATATGGCAATGCTCAAGTTTTCATCCATCCAGTTTCGTCATAAGCAAAGAGGTCTCCGCCGAGAAACCGACACATTTCTATTGGAAAACTAACTCTCTGTCTATGAAACACGAGATGATACCATCAATCTCGAATTTGCGGTCAATTATCAAAGCACAAATGCTAACTCTTTGATCAGATGTCACAGGACAAGATCTTACCCGCTAATTATAATAATAAATCACACAAAAGTGCAAGTGCAAATAAACGAAGAACAATACATAAATGAATTGTAAAAGAATGATTCTTACCACTACCTTAATGATATAATTGTACATGTTTGTCCATACTGATATTATATGCAGATTTGTTTTGGGCTGAGGTTGCTGCGGTCGACTGTCAATTCCTACCCAGACTTCTGCCACAGTTTCTGTTTGAGGATCTGGGTGGTCTGGTTTCCACTATGTCATCCTGGTGATCATGTTGCGGATTTCGCCTACCAGTTCTTGCAATTTTTCCTTGTTTTCCCGAGTTCCAGACTGGCAGCATGAACAGGTTAGAATTTTGTGTTTCCCTAGTGTTGCTATTTCTATTTTCTTGAAAGTTACCACTAAAGCCCCTGTCTGCTTCTACCATTACACTGAGGCTCATTATTAAATCTTTGGCCTTGACATTGTTTTCTTGTTGCCCTGTCTATGTTTGGGTTTTGCCCATCATCGTTTCCACCAGAAGCACCTTTCGAATTTCTTTCATTATGTCTCATTCAGTCCCTAGCATTTTATGTTTCCTCGACAAAATTTAACTCTCGCACAGCGCTTTTGAATGAACTTATTGTGTCATTACATTTGTCCATGAGAAGTTCCTGGAACCTCAATGGTAGTTTCATGTAGCAGTGTTACATTATCTCCTTATCACTATATGGTTGTTCCAGGTAAAAGTTCTTGTTGCAAAGCCTCTCGAAAAACTTCACTTGATTGCAGCAAGACGGCCGGCCGGTGTGGGCGAGCGGTTCTAGGGGCTTCAGTTTGGAACCGCGAGACTGTTACGGCCGCAGGTTCGAATCCTGCCTTGGGCATGGATATGTGTGATACCGTTAGGTTGTTAGGTTTAAGTAGTTTTAATCTCTAGGGGACTGATGACTTCAGGGCCATTTGAACCATTTTCAGCACCCCGATGCTTCGTATTCCTTCCCTCACATAATCTCTTGTTTAGTTTCATCTTGGGTGTCCTGTGACCAGTAGATCTTTAGGTTGCTGCAATGCTACACATGTCCTTTGCTGTTGAATCTTCAATCTATCCACAGACAAATTCCAGTTTGTGTGCTAGTGACCATGACTTGAGTAGTACCGTATCATACCGAGCATTCGATGACTTGGGATGTATTGAGTTGTGGTTCTCTTTGTAAACCTGAAAATTTTGGATCAAGAGAAATGTTTGAAGCGGAAATATGCATCATTGACTTTCTATAGCTTCTGGCGTGTCCTTGGGTAATGGCACACCGATCCCTGAATGCTATTGTATCCTTGGCTCGTGTCATCAGAGTCATATGGTTAGAATTCCGTACATCTGAGTCGCTCGCAAGTGTGGTCCGGCTCGGTATTTTGTGCACTACATGCCAGTGACTGTGCTGTACTCAGTTAAGTGGGTGCTCCTGCCCTTTAGTGGCCTGTGCCTTATGGCCACAAGCTAACCGTTTTTGAAGTTTTGTACCAGGACCATAGGTAGTTAAACTCCAGAATATTCAATTCAGCTGGGATTATGTCGATAATGCCACCACCTCCTATAATGTGTCTCTTATCACCCCCGTTATGTACCAAATCGGCAGTATCAATTGAACCGTTCTGCGATGTAGGGAAACCAAGCCATTTAAATAGTGCTCTGTTCCCTCGACCTATTACGACATGCTCTATGAGAAACACATGTGGTTCTGATCTCCTTTTCATCTGTGTAAAAGCACTGTGAAATTTCAGTGCCACTACTATCCTTCAAGAGGTGCGTTCTCTGGACCTTGGAAACTGTGACTATTTCAGTCAACCAGTTTTGGAGGTATGATGTTTCAAATACCATCTTGTGTTTTGAGATATTTACCAAATCACCCATATTAAAGTTCTGTATTCATCGATCTTGCATTTTAATACGATAGTACACGATATCTATCAGTTCATTATCACAAACATGGATAGCTCTCATTTTTATTGTACAATGTTTGGTTCGATTGTGCGATTTCTGTCAGGGCGATAACTGGATGAACCAGATCCACATTTTAGCTTTCACTGCTCTCTTCCGATGTCCCACAATACTCGCCTTCAGCCGGGTGAATGCTGAGTATTAGTGTGACCCATAACGCTCCAACACACTTTTAAAAAATCTCTTTGTTAAACTCAGCAACGTGTGATTGGTCTGAAGTTTGTCTGAGCACTGATTCGTTCCTGTCTGTAGCAGCCACTCTAATATCTGTGCAACATTCCTCCCTGTTTTTGTTGTAACAGTTAATGTTGTAACACGGGTCGGTCGCTGAGCCTTTTACGCTGAATGTCAGTACCATCACCATCTTATAATGGTTTTATAATGGCTTTGTATTTCTCACTGAATTGGTTTCCTGCTGTCCTATGTACACCAATCAGTTGTAGCATTTCATCATACATCTCAACATCTTTGGGTGAATAATTTACAGTTTGTGCCAGTTTTAGGAAGATGAGGTACATTACTCAAGGTCTTATTTGAAATTCTCTCTCACCTATTTGTATTATTGTTTTTTTTTTTTAAAAACAAACTTGCAGGCTGTATGTCTAGCATGTATGGTTTAACACCTCTAACACTGAATATATTTTTATCTATTCCCTAGCGTCACTGTGACAGTTAATGAAACCAACAAACTCGTCATCATTGTGTACTTTCATTGAGAGTTCTCTGAGACGTTCAGTAACTGGTTTAACGTTTTCTCTCAGTGTCTGTTCTCAGTCTATATGTCCTTACCTTAGCAGTCGCAATCTCTTCTGAACAAGTTCCTGGGCCTCGATGACTTCATCCGTAGTCGACATTTTATTACATGATAGGCAGACTCTTTCTCAGACTGTGACTTACATACACTCTATCCAATTCTATCACCATTTACAGTTAATTTGTGTATATTCATTTCAGTTCCATCAACCTCTACAGCTAAGTAGTCTACTTTATTTCTCAGAATGATCTGGGTGTATGTCTCTTGTTCCTTAACCCTAGACCTATCTAGTTGATCATTCTCAGAAGGTTGTGGACATACGTCTCTGCATGAAAACTTGTCCACGGTATGATGCAAACTAACACACCTTGTCACTTTTTCCATAGCTGGATATAAAGAAACTCTTGTCAAACAGATTTCTTGATTCGTGAATAAAAAAAAAAACTCTCACTTTGTGTGATTCCGTCAATCTGCGCATATCTTTACAAAATCATTAAATGACATGCTGGTTCCTACATGTGCCTGGTAAATGTGTTTGAAATTCAGACTGTTTTGTTTTAAAGTTATAATGAGCTTTGCATTATCCTACATCAATATTCAAGATCCTGGAATATGTAAGACTTAAATAAAAATACCTCAACACCCACATGACGACCAAAACAGAATATCATAAAATTTTATCATGATTTCCCACAGCAACGTCATCAAATATGAACACAGTGTTTGGCTTTATTTTGTATTGTAGAGAGATTTAACTGATTTGACCGAAAGTCGTGTGTGTTACGCCATCTACTCCTTGAAGTATCTTGTATCTTGTGCAGGAGCTGATACTTGGGCTGAAACAGAGTTTTGAAAATATGCATACATGCTCAAAGCAGACATCATCTGCGTGTGTTAACAGCGTCAAGAGGACATTTGTCTTGCCACAGTTGGATGGACCTGCAATTTTATCTGGTATATTATAAGAAAGGAATATCCAATTCTACTTCTTCTTCTTATAGTCTTCTTCAGTGACATTACTGGGCAGCAAAGTCCTTGTGACAACGATGCTTCATTCACTCTGCCTTGATACCGTCTTCATCAGGTACTGGTGTGCAATGGGCTTTTATAGAAAAACAAATAATTTATGTAGACACTATAGATCAGTCACTAACTTACTAATTGAGTTACAACGGCTACATTGTAATGAGAGGATTATGAAGTAAGAAAAAAATATTTACTGTTGTATATTTTATTTAAACTTCAGTAAGCGTACATAGGATTTAGTTCACAACCATAAAAAATCCACTGGTTCATTCTTTATCTTCCCACCAGTACAGTATTTAGCAAATTCACACCAGTACGATATTTAGCAAATAACGATTTCTTGTAAGCATAAAATTCAGCACTTATTTCCCTCAAACTGATGGGTGCATCATAAAAATCAGGTGTTCTACCCACAGATTTAGCATGGATGGCTTCTATGTCTATTGGGGTCGACTTTGGCACTGAACTAATACGTGAACAGAAGCACTGTTCTCAATTGTCTACAAGTACACTATGCACATGAAGACAGTTCGCAATATCATTGTACAAAACATGAACACGTAGGAGCCAGCAGTTCAGTATCTCCAATACAAGAGATGGCACCATCCTTAGTCCCAGTAAGTTCACAACGGTGGAGTGAACATTTCCCCTGATTTCACGTGGAGCATGGTGTCATTGTACATTGTTGCAATGGACAGCATCAGACCAATATAGCAAATGTTCAGGTGGAGAATGAGATGGATAATATTCGATAGTCATCTGTTGACTGATGTAAGGTATTGCATGACACAGTTCTTTGCATCTCAAGTCCGTAGACCCCGTACATCAATGGTGGTCTGCCACTGCTTCTATACCAGCATTCACGTGGTGTGAACTGCTAGCTGTAAGCACTGGGGGCAACTGGCACCTTTTCATGCGGTCTGTACGGTCCTAGCAGTAAAAACAGAATGTTCTGGGACAGCACATATGCTGGAGCTCAGTACCGACGTCCGCAGCTTGCGGTCGTGCGGTAGCGTTCTCGCTTCCCGCGCCCGGGTTCCCGGGTGCGATTCCCGGCGGGGTCAGGGATTTTCACTGCCTCGTGATGACTGGGTGTTGTGTGTTGTCCTTAGGTTAGTTAGGTTTAAGTAGTTCTAAGTTCTAGGGGACTGATGACTATAGATGTTAAGTCCCATAGTGCTCAGAGCCATTTGAACCATTCAATATCGACGTGCACCACGCTGCTTGGGGTAGTGTTCTGATGCAGCTGTGAGACATGCTGAACGTTTTCATTACACAAATCTATGAGTGGTACCGACCTTAGTAATTCATTGCCCAGCTTCAGCATGCTCACCAGGTTCACTACAGGGTCCCACACGCTGGAGGAGGTTGAGCTTGTCACAGGTCCCGACAGGCTGAAGGCCACCGCTGCTGCTGCAGGTCCTGACATCGGACGTGGTGTACACAAATGCCACCTCTGCATGTTCTAATATGTCAGAGGCCTGCAAGTCCTGACACACCAGATGTCGCTGAACAAAGACGAAGAAACAATAGGTTTCCACAAACAAACACAGTGTTGAACAAAGACATGTAATGTGTACTTACATCTTCGCTTCTTCTACGTACCTGACCATGATGATCACGCTTGCTGTTGGTGCGTCATGTTTCTTCTTCTTCTTCTGTTGACTGACTGACTACGGCTGACACTGATGAGGCTACTGTGTCTGCCTTATATACCTTCAGGTTGGGGTGGGGAGATTAGGGAATGCTGCATTCCTATGGGCTCCCAGAGGGGGAGTGAGGTGAACAAAGCGCCTTCTGTGGCCATTTTTTGAACTAACTCACTTGAGCCCCAAACACGAATGTGAGCCTTCATCCTATCTTGGACAATGGAACAGGACGAAGTTATGTCTTGCAATGTGGATTGACCAGCCAACAATGCGACACTGTCACATCAAACCCCACACCCGAGTGGGTGGGTGAGGGACAGTTGCCATCTTTAATAACTTTGTTGTCAATACATGCTGTCCTACCTTAGACTTTGTCCTAATATTGTTGTACATATAAAGTTTTATAATTAATTTTCAAACCAATTTTCTCACCTACATGTTAGATATGTGTTGATGCTAAAATCTGTATCACAGATGTGGACTTCATGTTTAAACACAATTTTTTGTGCCAAGATATTTCACACTTATATTTACTATTACTTGGGTTTTGTTTTAGCAGATCGGTTTTCTTTTGCATTCCCATGAGTTACTGAGAAACCCAATCAAAAGAGAGCAACGAAGTTCGAATACCGACAGTAGTTCACAAAGTCGGAGATTTTTGTACAGCTGAAGGAGCGAGAGTCACTAACAACATACTAGAAATTCTGGCAGGTGAGGGATGAGAGTGGAATGAAGGAGCAGCTTAAGGTCAGTCTCGTAGGTTTTTCTTGGGAACCTCGAAGACTGCGGCCTCAACTGAAAATGTATCCCAGTAAAAAATTTAACCACATTAATTTCTACAAAAATGTCTCATTCATTGTATCTGCAGGACTAATAGCTTCCACATAGTGAGTGAGAAATATGAAAATCTCACATGTGGTTTTTAAGGGCCAGATATAGTATTGGTAGCTGCATAAAACGACATCAGCAGTAGCCGTGTATTGAAACTCTATAATTCCTTCATATGGCTATCTCATCACTTCTCCTTCTGAAATTAAGAACACTGTATATTCTTTCAAATAATATGTCACTAAATCAGGGCATTTTTCCAGAAAAAATCCCTCTATAAGAACGGTGGTAGGAGAGGTATCTGTAACTATCAACCTGTTTCACTATATACACTCCTGGAAAAGGAAAAAAGAAACATTGACACCGGTGTGTCAGACCCACCAGGCATCCTCCGGACACTGCGAGAGGGCTGTACAAGCAATGATCACACGCACGGCATAGCGGACACACCAGGAACCGCGGTGTTGGCCGTCGAATGGCGCTAGCTGCGCAGCATTTGTGCACCGCCGCCGTCAGTGTCAGCCAGTTTGCCGTGGCATACGGAGCTCCATCGCAGTCTTTAACACTGGTAGCATGCCGCGACAGCGTGGACGTGAACCGTATGTGCAGTTGACGGACTTTGAGCGAGGGCGTATAGTGGGCATGCGGGAGGCCGGGTGGACGTACCGCCGAATTGCTCAACACGTGGGGCGTGAGGTCTCCACAGTACATCGATGTTGTCGCCAGTGGTCGGCGGAAGGTGCACGTGCCCGTCGACCTGGGACCGGACCGCAGCGACGCACGGATGCACGCCAAGACCGTAGGATCCTACGCAGTGCCGTAGGGGACCGCACCACCACTTCCCAGCAAATTAGGGACACTGGGGTATCGGCGAGGACCATTCGCAACCGTCTCCATGAAGCTGGGCTACGGTCCCGCACACCGTTAGGCCGTCTTCCGCTCACGCCCCAACATCGTGCAGCCCGCCTCCAGTGGTGTCGCGACAGGCGTGAATGGAGGGACGAATGGAGACGTGTCGTCTTCAGCGATGAGAGTCGCTTCTGCCTTGGTGCCAATGATGGTCGTATGCGTGTTTGGCGCCGTGCAGGTGAGCGCCACAATCAGGACTGCATACGACCGAGGCACACAGGGCCAACACCCGGCATCATGGTGTGGGGAGCGATCTCCTACACTGGCCGTACACCTCTGGTGATCGTCGAGGGGACACTGAATATTGCACGGTACATCCAAACCGTCATCGAACCCATCGTTCTACCATTCCTAGACCGGCAAGGGAACTTGCTGTTCCAACAGGACAATGCACGTCCGCATGTATCCTGTGCCACCCAACGTGCTCTAGAAGGTGTAAGTCAACTACCCTGGCCAGCAAGATCTCCGGATCTGTCCCCCATTGAGCATGTTTGGGACTGGATGAAGCGTCGTCTCACGCGGTCTGCACGTCCAGCACGAACGCTGGTCCAACTGAGGCGCCAGGTGGAAATGGCATGGCCAGCCGTTCCACAGGACTACATCCAGCATCTCTACAATTGTCTCCATGGGAGAATAGCAGCCTGCATTGCTGCGAAAGGTGGATATACACTGTACTAGTGCCGACATTGTGCATGCTCTGTTGCCTGTGTCTATGTGCCTGTGGTTCTGTCAGTGTGGTCATGTGATGCATCTGACCCCAGGAATGTGTCAATAAAGTTTCCCCTTCCTGGGACAATGAAATCACGGTGTTCTTATTTCAATTTCCAGGAGTGTACATCATTTCTCAAAATCTTTGAGAAGGTGACATATCGTGAATAGTATCCTACTTGAGCAACAATAATATACTTAGAATTTGGATTTCATAAGAACTGCTTTACTGAGAAAGCCATTTATTTGTTTACTCTCTAAATTTTACAAGTGTCAAATAATTTTATAGGAGAAGTTGATTTTTCTATTTCATATTTTACGTCATTTGAGTATTTGATTCACGATATTCTCTTATTCAGCTGATGGTTCAATTAACTAATGGATAATGTAGTATCTAATCTAAAAGAATGGATAAAATTGTAATTAATAGTTAAACGAATGGAAGCAGGGAAGATTCTTTTGACTGGGGACAAATCTCTTACGGCATTCCTCACAGCTTATTTCTGTCTAATATCCAACAAGCAGAATTCGTTCTTTCTTCAGATGCCACTGATATTGTAATCAGACCAAACCAACACACAGCAACAGAAGAGATGGTAAATAATGTTCTTAAATGCGTTAAGTAGTTTTATAAATTTCTAAAAGGTGCAACACATCCACTCCTGCACATATATAAGCGCTACACCAATCATAAACGTATCACAAACGGAGGGCATACCGAGTAGTCTAGATACTTCTAAATTTTGAGGTGACCACCTTGATATGAATTTAAATGGAAAGAAAATAATCCACGTTTCTGAACTCATAACAGCTCATTTGGCCACATTTGTGCTTCGAATTATTGTAAATTTTAGGGGGAGAGAAATCAGTAAGTTAACATATTTTGCATATTTTCATTCACTAATGCAGTACAATGAATGTTTTCATTGCTCAAAAATGTTCTTAAGAGAATATTATGTACTCACCCTCAATTATCTCGTATACATCTGTTCCAGGAGTTAGGCATTATGATCACTGTAAATAACTCTGTACAATTCAAAAGCAACAGTAACAAAACCAAAATAAAAATTAACTTATTTTTACTCATAAAGGCTTTTGTTGATGCAAAAATGGCTGCGCAATGCTGCCATCAAAAATTTTGATAACTTAGCCTATGGTATAAAAGGAATGACAGACTGAAAAGTTTAGTTTGGAAACAAAGAAGAAAAGTTACTATTTTACAATAGTTTCCCTTTCGTAGAAGAATTTATTTTTATGTTGGATGTAATGGTGAGTAAGTGATTATTAGAAATAAATAGCTTCTAAATGCTCAGCATGTAGCCATATTTATACAAAGTAACTTGACTCTTTCCGTATCATTACAATTAATTGAGCAAGCGCTCCAAAGAACATAAACTACACTACTGGTCACTAAAATTCCTACACCAAGAAGAAATCCAGAGGATAAACGGATAAGTATTGGACAAATATATTATACTACAACTGACATGTGATTACATTTTCACGCAATTTGGGTGCATAGATCCTGAGAAATCAGGACCCAGAACAACCACCTCTGGCCGTAATAAAGGCCTTGATACGCCTGGTCATCGAGTCAAACAGAGCTTGGTTGGGGTGTAGAGCTACAGCTGCCCATGCAGCTTCAACACGATACCACAGTTCATCAAGAGTAGTGACTGGCGTACTGTGACGGGCCAGTTGCTCGGCCACCACTGACCAGACATTTTCAATTGATGAGAGATCTGGAGAATGTGCTGGCCAGGGCAGTAGTCGAACATTTTCTATATCCAGAAAGGCCCGTATAGGACCTGCAACATGCGGTCGTGCATTATCCAGCTGAAATGTAGGGTTTCGCAGGGATGGAATGAAGGATAGAGCCACGGGTCGGAACACATCTGAAATGCAACGTCCGCTGTTCAAAGTGCTGTCAATCAGAACAAGAGGTGACAGAGACGTGTAACCAATGGCACCCTATACCGTCATGCCGGGTGATACGCCAGTATGGCGATGACGAATACACGCTTCCAATGTGGGTTCACCGTGATGTCGCCAAACACCATCATCATGCTGTAAACAGAACCTGGATTCATCCGAAAAAATGACGTTTTGCCATTCGTGCGCCCAGGCTCGTCGTTGAGAACACCATCGCAGGCGCTCCTGTCTGTGACGCAGCGTCAAGGGTAACCGCAACCACGGACTTCGAGCTGATAGTCCGTGCTGTTGCAAACGTCGTCGAACTGTTCGTGCAGATGGTTGCTGTCTTGCAAACATCCCTACCTGTTGACTCAGGGATCGAGACGTGGCTGCACGATCCTTTACAGCCGTGCGGATAAGATACCTGTCATCTCGGCTGTTAGTGATACGAGGCCATTGGGATCCAGCACGGCGTTCTTTATTACACTCCTGAACCCACCGATTCCATATTCTGCTAACAGTCATTGGATCTGTACCAACGCGAGCAGCAATGTCGCGATACGATCAACCGCAATCGCGATAGGCTACAATCCGACATTTATCAAAGTCGGAAACGCGATGGTACGAATTTCTCCTCCTTATGCGAGGCATCACAACAACGTTTCACCAGGCAACGTCTGTCAACTGCTGTTTGTGTTTGATAAATCGGTTGGAAACTTTCCTCATGTCAGCACGTTGTAGGTGTCGCCAACGGCGCCGACCTTGAGTGAATGTTCTGAAAAGCTAATCATTTGCATATCACAGCAAAGTTGAGTCCAATAGTGCTCAGAGCCATTTGAACCATTTCAAATGGCTCATATGGTTCTGAGCACTACGGGACTTAACTGCTGAGGTCAGCAGTCCTCTAGAACTTAGAACTACTTATAACTAAGGACATCACACACATCCATGCCCGAGGCAGGATTCGAACCTGCGACCATAGCGGCAGAGCGTTTCCAGACTGTAGCGCCTAGAAACGCTCGGCCACTCTGGCCGGCTCACCAGGCTGATGTACTAATTTGCAATTAGGGCACGTGAGATAAGCACGAGAGTGTTCCTGCTGTGATATGGCATCGCACCCCAGACTATAACTCCAGCTGTAGGCTCTGTATGTCTAGCATGCATGCAGGTTCGTTCCAGGCCATCAACTAGCCCGCTAATCAACACATGGGCGTCACTGGCACCGAGGCAGAATCAGCAGTCATCAGAAAACAGGACATACCTCCAACCTGCTCTCCAGAGAGCTCTCGCTTTACGCCACTGAAGTCGCAAATGGCGGTGATTTTGGGTCGGTGGAATACACGCTACAGGGGATTTGGCTGGGTGCTGTCCTTGAAGTAATCGATTTGTAACAAGTCGCTGTGCCACTGCGGTGCCAACTGTTGCTCAAATAGCTGCTGTACATGCAGCACGTAATGCCAGAGCCACATGCCGAATACGACGATTACTTCTCTCGGTAGCGCGATATGTCCGTACAGAGCCCGGTCATCTTTTGACCATATGCTCCCGTGGCCACCGCTGCCAGTAATCTTGTGCAGTGGCTACATTCCTGCCAAGTCCTTCTGCAGTATCGCAGAAGGAATGTCCAGCGTCTCGTAGCCCAATTACACAACCTAGTTCGACCACAGTGAGGTGTTGATAAATGCGTTTTTGCCGCCTTACAGGTATTCTTGACTACATCAACTCACCATGTCCAGATAAAATGGTTCAAATGGCTCTGAGCACTATGGGACCTAACTTATGAGGTCATCAGTCCCCTAGAACTTGAAACTACTTAAACCTAACTAACCTAAGGACAGCACACACATCCATGCCCGAGGCAGGATTGGAACCTGCGACTGTAGCGGTTTCGCGATTCCACACTGAAGCGCCTAGAACCGCTCGGCCACACCGGCCTGCCATGTCCAACGTCAAGGGTGTCTATTTACAGAAAACCTGATTTGTATGCTCTTAATGGCGCTACTAGGGTCACTGTTAAGCGAGGGGTGCGAAGTTTGAATGGACATCTTTCAATTGTAGAAGCACTGCTGCTAACTTCCGTTTCTGTCGCACAGCTGCTTCTTGGTTTTACGACTGTTTTTCCTGTCAGTGTATATTATACATCTAGACAGCTTGATTCTAAAAACATCATAGTGATCGCGAGCTATTATTTCCTTCAAAAGTTTTAAACCGAGAGTGCAGTGAAGTTCTCTTATGATTTCATGCGCTGAGGGAATTGTTTTAAAAAGAACTGGCAGGATTGTCCATAGCGACACTTCGCGGTGTTCTACAAAACTTTTAGCTCTATCTCTTACCTCGTTATTGTAAGTAGAGCCTCTGATGTAGAAGATTATCGATTTAGTCCTCTTCTCGTTTTATACTGGCACAAAGGGGCCATGCGTTTCTCGGGGCAACGAGGGAAATTTACGATACATTTTTTAGCATCGCACGTGCAGATGCCGAGCTTCAAAACAAATTCTTGCCTTAGTAAGCCGTGGAAAAGCTTATTGCTAACAAATGCGGCCCTTCCTGCCGCGAAATGCTCGGGACACGCAGCACGCCGCTGGAATTTATGGGCGCGTAGTGTTCTCGGCCGGTTCCTGGGAAGCCGTGCGCTGCACAGCCCCTCGCTGCCACGTTGCCCTGTGTGCCCGCGGCCTGATCCATTTCGCGGGTGACAGAAAACGTCATTATGACTGTGTGCGCAGCGGCCGCGATTAATCACGCGACGTATTTCCCGTTACAAGCCATTAAGCCGGCGGCGGAAGGCTAGCCGTGTGTGTGGGAAGGGAGGGTGATGGGAGGGGGGGGGGGGGGGGGGGGGAGCTGGGAGAGGGATGCTCCTGCCAGTGCAGGCGATTTTACCACAGGGGCTGAAACGAGTTGGCCAGGCGAGGCGGGCTTCTGAATGTCGCTGCGCGCTGTGAAGCTGGGAACGTTTAGAGACAGCAAGCCTTTAATCAAGCGTCCGCCCAACCTTCATTACCGATAGAAACTAGAATGTGGGTTTTTAGGCCGCGGTCAAAGACCAAAAATACTGAATTACTGTACTTATCGTTCGTAGAGCAAAGGCTGCCATTCAAAGACAGTCAACCTTGGTAGTGTGTTTTGTACAATAAGGTATGAATTACATCTCGTCAACGTCTAACTCGTTAGAGATGGAGTAACATGTACAGGGTGGCGCTCGAAATGTGTTACCATTTTGTTTTTGAATATAGACTTTATTGTCAATACAATCTGAAAGGAAGATATACTACAATGAAGAGCCGTCCATGGAGATTTGTTCTAACTGAGCACATGCTCAATATGTCCACCAATTTGTTTCCTAACTTCCTTCAAACGAACACTGATGTTAGTGATTACTCTACGGCACATGTCTTCCGTAATTTCACTGCAAGCTTGAGAAATAAGACTTCTGAGCTCCATTAAATCACGTGGACGTTTCGGGAAAAATTTTTTCCCTTAGGTAGCCCGAAAGAAGAAAGTCACATGGATTGAGGTCTGGACTATTGGGGGACAAATTTGTCCGTCATTGAAGCGCCCTGGAAACCTGAGTGAAATGATCCGCATGTCGAAATGCTCGTGTAAAAACTCCAACACAGCGTTTGCAGTATGTGGCCTTACTCCATCTTGCATGAACCACTACGTGTTGAAGGGCAAGGCAGTATCAAGAAGCTGTGGAATTTAATGGTGCTCGGAAGACTTATTCTTCAAGCTTGCAGTGAATTTACGGAAGACATGGGCCGTAGGGTAATCACTAACTTCGCTCCCGAGTTCGAGTCTCGGTCGGGCACACAGTTTTAATCTGCCAGGAAGTTTCATATCAGCGCACACTCCGCTGCAGAGTGAAAATCTCATTCTGTACAATAAGTTATTGCATAGGTGTACACTGTTGCCATTAAAAACCGTGGGTGTTTACGAAATAACCTAGTGAACCAAAACTACAAATGTACAAATGTGTATGAATTCTTAAGGGACCAAACTGCTGAGGTCATCGGTCTCTAGACTTACACACTACTTAAACTAACTTAATCTAAGAACAACACACACATCCATGTCCGACGGAGGACACGAACCTCCGTCGGGAGGGGCCGCGCAGTCTGTGATACGGCGTCCCAAACCGCACGGCCACTCCACGCGGCCCAAACCTTATATAAAATGATTTCGTACCTTTTATGCCACCAAATCATTTTTTAAAACGGCTATTTGCAGGAGAACTTCTTTTATAATTTTTAAATACTTGACGATACGTCGCCAAACTGTCAACCAACTAGTCCAGCGGAAACATGTGCTACAGCAGGAATTTTGCCATCATCTTCACACATCATTGTGAGTGCAACTTCAGATAGAGCGACTTACTTCTTTGCACCAGCCACATTCATCATAAAAACAACCAACCATGTGCTCCATGACTTAATAAAATATCACTCTCAGTAGGTGTTTGCAGTTAATATTTGAAGTATATCAGAATTATGTTATATATTCCGAAATTAGCTAATTAAACTAAACATTATTGCACTTTCGATTCTATGGGTAAATCTTTAAAATAGTGGCCTCGTGCATTGTAGCTCAGGACCAGATTTGTTCGACAGTCTCATTCTGCAAATATACTATTGGAAAAAATGGTTACTGTGGACATAGCACTAGAGCTTTCTCACAGTTATCTGACGTACAATTTCAGTTCAGATATGTGCAGTTTGATTTGCAAAGTTGCAATAGAATTGTTGGATACTACAAGATGTGCCCTTCTATGTGGGTGTAGGATAGTCGAAGTGCGGAGGTGTGGGCTTGTGGTGTGCTAAGGCGCAGTTACACCATTCAATTGACTGTCATTTATTTCTGAGAATTTTAAAATCAGTCTGTCTTCTTCCCAGTACGGCAGACCAGTGGCCATGCTAATCCCACTTTGCACCAAAGCACAGGTTACTGGGTCAACACTTCCGAGGAATCTGCTGGTGCTGTTCGTGACATTGCCTGAGGTTAGTGCCACAGCCCTGTCTCAGGAGGGTCTCGCGGCCTGTGCATATCCGCAATCTGGTATGGCTGTGGACGTTTGTCAGAGCCTCAATGCTCTTGCTGTGTGTAGCTGCACATGGGCTCGGCTCCGGAAATCTGCATGGTTCTGTTGTCAGTTTTGGGGATGGCGTGTAGGTAGAAGATCCAACAGCGACACGAAGGACAATTCAAGAGACGGTCCCAGCTTACAGCCCAGTATTGGCAGCATAGGCACTCTGTTTCCAAGTTGAATACCTTGCAGATATGCAGGTAGGTTCTTCATTCATGAAAGACTGGTGTGGCCCTCATCTTTAATTAGTCGCAGATGTGACTGGTAGGTATGCAGTCCGCAGAGTTGAAGCTCCTTCACAGCCAGATAGTTGTGGACTTACAGCACTAGCCCCAAGCTGGTAAGATTTTATTGTATTCACTGGGTCATCCTGCAGCTAGAAGAGCTGGCCTTCCACCAGTACGTATCGGTGAAGTACATGGAATGGCCTGACTCAGAATGGGTGGAATTAAGGTGAGGGTTTTATAGTAGTCGATGATGTGATGCCACCTACTGGTGACCAAATACGCTCCTGTTGCCTGAGCCTGTCAGAGTTCTTTGCTGGCCCAATGTTTGATTACAAAGCTTCAGAGTGTTTTTTTATGCAAAGTCTGTAGGCTGAAAGACGTTATTGCGTCTTCCCTAGGTGTAGTTACTACAATAGGCACGTCACAAAAGAGCGTGGTGTCTCCTCTGCATTGTTGTGTAACTGCTGAATCAGGTGTTCCTGACTTTCTCTCTCGCACTGTCTGAGGCTGCGAGTTCCCGGCTTGTTTGTACTTTGTTGTTGGCAATGGTTACACTGTCAAATGTTCAAATGCGTGTGAAGTCTTACGGGACTTAACTGCTGAGGTCATCAGTCCCTCAGCTTACACACTACTTAACCTAAATTATCCTAAGGACAAACACACACCCATGCCCGAGGGAGGACTCGAACCTCCGCCAGGACCAGCCTCCCACTCGATGACTGCAGCGCCCGAGACCTCTCGGCTAATCCCGCGCAGCGGTTACACTGTCACTGCGTACTCAACAGCCATGCACCACTTAGCATCGTACCACTCGGTTTCAACTAAATTTTATCCCTTGCTTAGTTACCATTATGCTGCGCAACAAAATCATGGCAGATCATGCACTTACAACTTCATTTTAGGAAGGGATTCATTAGAAACACTGATAGTTGATGTCTCTGCCTGACTGGAATCACAGCACATTTAACGTAATTGACTATTTAGAATGACTGTATTTTATAATTTTAGTGTGTCTTTATATTTAGCTGTATGGTATTATGGTTTAGTGGTTGGGAACTTATAACGGTTTTTATTTAGAAGTAAAGGCGTGAGAGAATGCAAAAGAATCAGTGCAGAGTGTGCATTGGTTCATGTCATATTTATTGTTTTAAAACAGTACATTTTCCGATTTCAATTTTGTTGAGCACTACCACGATAAATATTGATTGAAAGATATAACACGTCTACAAGGTATTGTTGATATCAAAGCACTGTAACTCGTGCTGACAAAGTGTGAAGTCGCGTGAGCGTTACATCCTGTATATAAGGCAATCTAGACCAACCAACTGCCGACCGCTGTGGCCAAGCGGTTCTAGGCGCTTCAGTCCTGAACCGTGCTGCTGCTACGGTCGCAGGTTCGAATCCTGCCTCGGGCATGGATGTGTGTGATGTCCTTAGGTTAGTTAGGTTTAAGTAGTTATAAGTTCTAGGGGACTGATGACCACAGATGTTAAGTCCCATAGGGCTCAGAGCCATTTGAATCATTTTTTTAACATTTACAGAAGTTGAATTCAAAGATTGTGTTGGTCATGCGACTGTATATTTTCCTCTGTGGCCTTGGAAAGAGCCTTTGAGGAGGACTTCCCCTGTATGACATGTCTGGGTTTGATTTAATAACGACAAGATAAAATCTCCCAGCGTCTGCCCTGATTCACCTAATGTTAAAAAATACGTGACTCAGGCACAGCTTAGGTTATGATTATTGTAACAAACACGTGCAGTGCTCAAAATGTTGACCATAACTATTGATGTAAGCTGTAAAGCGATTCACGAGAGACAATGCTGCACGTTGAATTTAATCTCACCTTCTTGCATTAACGTTTATCTTTACGACATTTCGTGTCTTCGGAAGACCCGCTTCCTTGCAGTTCTATTCATTTTCCACACTGATAAAAGTTGTTATGCGTTAATTCTGGTGAACGTGTTTCCCGATTGATTATTCCAGAGAGCTCCAAATCTTCAAATGGCTCTGAGCACTATGGGACTTAACAGCTGTGGTCATCAGTCCCCTAGAAATTAGAACTACTTAAACCTAACCAACCTAAGGACATCACACACATCCATGCCCGAGACAGGATTCGAACCTGCGACCGTAGCAGTCGCACGGTTCCGAACTGCGCGCCTAGAACCGCGAGACCACCGCGGCCGGCCCAAATCTTCTGTCAGCACTTTGAACACTGCTACGTCTCCTCTTCGACTGTGAAGGTGAACTGGCGAAGCATCTTACAGGCACACATCTAATATCATTTTAAATCCCACACTTCATATTTTAGGAAATATGCTTGTTTATACACATATTCGCATCGCTATTGGTGTATTAACGTTATCAAAAACAAGAAAAAACTCCCCCCCCCCTCTCCTGGCATAAAGGTATACTGTGGCCCAGAAATAAAAACAAAAACTTTACAATTGCACATTTATTTCTATTGTATAACAAACGTGGTAACATATAATTTATGCATAATTTACTTTGAATGGTAGTCTGGAAAACATTAGGGTACACAAAGTCCAACATTACAGTCTTTGTACAGCCATTCTGGTTTTCTTACCTTATAACGAGTAAGTGGTTACCACACTGGACTTCCATTCGGGATTTAGACGGTTTAATCTCGCGTCCAGCCATCCAGATCTATGTTTTCCGCGATTTCCCTAAATTGCTCTAGACAAACGCCACAGTTGTTCGTTTGAAAGGGCACGGCAGATTTCCTTCTCTATCCTTGACTCAATCTGAACTTTTGCTCTGTTTCTAAATACCTCGATGCCGACAGGACGTTAAATTCTAATCTTCCTTCCTTCCTTCTTCTTTCCTATCCGCTTGCCAGCCTCTTTCTTTGCTTTGTCAGAGCGAACTTTACAGTAGCACGTACCGTTTACTTTGTTGGCGACGGGTGTTACCCTTTCTGGAAAACGGTGGCCAGAATTTCTGTCTTGGCTAGTGGCTGCTGTCAGTTCCTGTGACAGAATGTTTCTTCCTGGAGTTACCAACTCCATGCTAACTTCTTTTACAAGTTCCACTAGAGGTATCTTTTCCATGGTGACACTCAAAGAAAAACGAAACGCTATGGAAACGCGAAAGAAAAGTTTTTATATCGCTTCATTGTTTTTCGTACGAATGACTAGAAGCTGACACGTGGTCAGAGCAGTCTTAATAATGTTACAATTTATGACAATGTTTTACTTTATTGTTCACATAAAACCTCCTTTTGAATGTGTAGAAACATTTTTGGTGGTTGCCTGATGTTTTGAGAAGATGAAATATACGTCATCTTTATTTTTACATTCAAACGCTAAAAAAAGATTCAACGTCCTGGTTTTGAAGCATGTTGGTAGGCCCTTTCTGTTCTTCATAGCAATTCAGAAAGCTGGTGTCTGACGTTCCTACAACGTGTTCAGTAAAGGGAAAATACTTATAGCGAATAGAAAGGCTCCGCCCCTACGGGATACTGGCACCGTCCACACGGCCGATACACTTACGCCTGTATGGCCTACCCGCGTAGTGCTGAATGTGTTAACAATGTTTGTAGTTACCAGAATGAGATTTTCACTCTGCAGCGGAGTGTGCGCTGATATGAAACTTCCTGGCAGATTAAAACTGTGTGCCCGACCGAGACTCGAACTCGGGACCTTTGCCTTTCGCGGGCAAGTGCTCTACCATCTAATATCTGTAGTTACCTACACAGAACGGCTGAAACATCAGTCACATTGGCGTCTCGTAGCCTGCCATTTTTGGTGGACTGTCTTCCAATAATTGCGGCAGCACATCTATTAGGAACATACGAGTTATAACACCTCCTACTTCTTTTTCTTAGGACAGGAAACAGATAGAAACATGCGATCTGCTTTAAAATAAGCTTGCGCTCATTGTGAACAGGTAACAATTATGCCAGCACTGTACGGCACACTGTGTGGCGGCAGCGGTGAGAGAGAGAGGGCTATTTCTGATACATAAAGTTGCGACATTTTCATTACAAGAACAGCGTGTGTTGATTTGTTTCTTTTTTCCTTTTGCGTGGTATGACACCGATTGAAATTCATCGCCAGTTGCGTGAGGCACGTGGTGATGGTGTCATGGATGTCCTAAACGTGGGTTCGTGTGTGTGACTGTCCAAAGAAGTCAGAACGTTGTGTGACAGAAAAACAAGACATTCTCGGTCTCGCATCAGCCGGTCAGACAACACTTACGAGCGAGTGAGAAAAATGCTTTGGAGGAACGCCGAATGGGTATGAAACACGTCGCCTCCAAAATTGACGTTTCCAACCATCCTGCAGGAAAACAAGAAATGTGTTCTCCTGGTGGTTGCCACGACCACGGAAGGCTGCGTGCGTGGAGTGTTGCCAGGCGTTACTGACGCTTGATGACGACATTCAGGGGAATTTCTTTTCATCGATCATGATAATAGATGAGACATGGATGCTGTTTTCAATCCTGAAACAAAGTCCCAGAAAGCTCAATGGAAGCACACATACTACCCATAAGAGAAAAATTTCAAGTAAACACCAGTGCTGAAAACTTCATGGTGGCTGTGTTCCTGAACAGCGATAGCGTAACCCTTAATCATTGTGCTCCAAAGGGCACTATGGTGAGAGGAACAGTCTACAAAGATGTTAAGAACAAGATCCTAGCTCTGTTTCGTAGAAAACGGCCGGAAGAAGTTGCACGTGTCCTCTTTCACCGAGAAAACGCTCCAGCATATCGGGCGAAAGAGATGCCGCAGCTTCTTCGTAACAAGTTTGAAATGATTTCTCATTCTCTTTGCTCCACTCAGCTGGCTTATAGCGACTTTTAGCCATTTAGAACAGCTGAAGACATTCTCAGTGGTCCAACATTCACTAGCCATGTTGCTACAACATCAGCTATTTCCCAGTGGTCTAACCAGACTCCTAAAGGGGTGTTCAAAGTGACCATTGGGCACGGCTGCAGACATTCTGTCGAGAAGTAACACAAATTTCATAATTTTCGTGGGATTAGTTTAATAGACACAAAATCAAAGGTATTATAATTGGAATGAATTTCGTAATTATGGCTGTTGGGAGACCCGTCCATAGAACCGAGACCAATGATGTGAGTGTTGATAAGGCCGTACAATATCAAAATAAATTTAATGTAGTATCACTACAAAAAAACCAAGGTGGATAGGGAGTGAAAAGTGTCACAGGGCAAGTGAATCCTCATTTCTCAGAGAAATGTGCATCAAATACAAAACTACAAAGCATGACAAAAATGCATCTTCAGAAGACTCACACCTACAAGCTCCACTCCACTAATCGATGTAGTACAGATACACCGAGATTAGTTTCATGTAAGACTAATATTTAACGTGGCAAAACTGTAATCAAATACACTGTGGGTACCTACAATGAAACTGCTCCTTGAGAACAGATTCGTACAGAAGGCTGTCACTCTGAACTCTAGCAGCATCTTACGCCACAAGTTACCTGTGAACAATAGTAGTATGCCTTTGAAAAAGAGATGAGCTTTTATGCGCATCGAACATGATCACGTTTTTATACCCGTACCCCTCCAGTGTGTGGAAGCAAGGATACACGACCAGTATAAAGTGGCATCTCCGTGAGGACACTTTGTACTGCTCCGAACTGCCGCCACGATAGCTAGGTGAAGAGTTGAGCCGTGCCGGCCAAACTTTATCCAAAGGCAAAATTCACTGTGAGTTCCATTGGTTTGTGATGGTTCTATTTCATGCTTAAGCTCTAGTGAAAATCATGTGAACGAGAGATATAACCAGTCTTTGTGTTGGGAAGTGGCAAGAGGCCTCTGTGTTTCAGTTAGGTCTGGCTATTCAAATGCCAGGCGTGTAATGTCAGTAAATTGTGCTGTAATCGTTCTGAATGTTAGCGGCTTGGCTGGAGATATATCATGTTAAAGCCTTGTTTCTGTGTTCAACGATTTCCATGTGCTGTTTAATAACATCGAAGCCAGATAATGCAAATGTCAGTTGCACGTGACTTCAGAATGTATTTATGAGCGTGTTTACTTACAGCTTTTTATCGAGTCTCGTGAATCTTTACTAAGATAAAATTTTTCTGTCTGATAGCCACCACATATGATCATGAGTCCATCGTCTTGGTTTTCGTCTAAAATTTAATTACAAATTGTTTCCTGACCCCTTGTCCTGGCTCAAAACAAAACGAACGAACCCTATATGTGAATTTTTGTGCAGAAATTACTCCCTTTACATGTGGAATATCCGCAGAGAGAGGAGCACGTGTTTTGATTTTGCCAGTGGGCATCAAAACCAGGGTATTCGGCGAATAATACCTGCATTTCACCCAGACTTATGTATATATAATTTTTCCTCGTTTGCTCAAAATCGAAGGTAAGGAATCTTGGTTTGCAAATACGTATCAGTCATGGATTGGGAACACACTCTCTTGTGCACTTACTATGGATGTGTTATTATTATTCGTGGTGAAGAATAATGTTTTTACTCTTTTTGTTCAAGTGAATTTACGAGTAAATGACTTTTTATTTCTTCGTTTCTTCATGCGTCCTCTCGTCTCCCCATCCAGTGTGACGCTGTCTCAAGATATGGTCGATTCGGTAAATCATGATGAGCCGGATCGCTGATTGCCATCAAAGATCGGTTAGTTTATATATCATATTTACGGCTAGTGACCTTTGTCGAAGACGTTAGTGAGCGCAGTGGGACAGTCTTTGGATGGGTGCGCAGTAGAGAGTCGCGTCTTGGCTGTCAATGAGAACGGTCATGCAGTTCGTTTTTCAATGGCTTGGCACGTCATAGCGTGTAGGTTGAACGGTGCGTGCTTTTAGTGGGAAGTAGTGGCCTGTATGAGAAAGAAAACACGTCCGACCTTGCTGAAGAGAACGAATACGCCGTACGCCACTGTTTGTGGAGGTTTTACTACGGGCTGTTGGCGCTGTGCAACGTGCTAGCTACAATCCGTAAGGAATTATGAAATGACGGCCTCGGTGTTTGTGTGAGGCGCACAGGCGGGATTCGGTAGAGACTATAAATCACGGTTTTGCCAAATGAGCATTGAAATCAGCAGCTTGCTCCTAGGGTGAGCATAATTATTATTTGCTTCTTCAAACTACAACGAAAGTGTGTGGCACCTCTTCAAGATTCTTCCGCTATCGCCAGCCGTTCTAGTTTGTCGATACGCAATTATAATTGCCCGACTGCTCAATCTGCCCTCGGTACATTACGATATTTTATGCTCTGTTTCTTTAACATCTTCACGGAGAGAGTGTCGGCTCAAATGGTTCAAATGGCTCTGATCACTATGGGACTCAACTGCTGTGGTCATTAGTCCCCTAGAACTTGAAACTACTTAAACCTAAATAACCTAAGGACATCACACACATCCATGCCCGAGGCAGGATTCGAACCTGCGACCGTAGCAGTCCCACGGTTCCAGACTGCGCGCCTAGAACCGCGAGACCACCGCGGCCGGCGAGTGTCGGCTGTGTACGATTTGCCTGGCGTGTCGGTGTCTCACGTGTGTTTGTTTAATTGGCGGCTGGAGCCGCGACCTTGTGCGGGGTAATTATAATTAAACTTTCCAAACGCTGTAGAAATAACACCGCTAGTCAGCAAGACGTCAAATTGCAACAGCATATTATGTGAGAAAGGGGAAAACGTATGGCAGAAGAAACAAAATAGTGTGAAAATCGATACATAGATGGCATTCTATGTGTCAGAAAATGTAAATGAAAACACGTGTCATGCACGAGACCCATTGAATTTGTTATAAACCCGCAGGGTATACGGCTTTTCCTCCTTTCACGTCTGCGACGTTCGGCACGATTGCCTCAATGCAGGATAGCACTCTGCTTGTAAAGCTGTATTACAAGAATGATGACAGCGCACATGTCGCTCTGCAGAAGTTCCGGACACTGAAGGGTTTGAAAACAGGCGTTGGTCCGATGACTGCCGTGGATCTGGAGAAAATGATTCGGAAATTCGAAAAGACGGTTTTTTCTGGTGTGGTGGAGGGAGGAAACAAACTGATTCGACGTCAGTGATCGCAGTGGCCACAGCAACGCAGCAGGAGGCGAGTGATGGTATGCAAACGTGAAGTGCACATTGGATATACCCGTGAGCACGGTACGTGAAATCGTACGAAACATCTTTCTTTGCTATCCATTCAAAATTATCCACGTGCACGAGTTTCTTCCTGTTCACCTGCCAGCAAGAGAGATCTTTGATTTAGAATCTTTTGCTCGCATGAAAGGGGACGATGATTGGCCGTGGAAGATTTTGTGGGCAGGCGAAGCCCACGTCCGTCTGACAGGATATGTCAGTACACAGAATTGTCGTTTAATGGCAACGGAAATTCCACACGCAAATCAACCAGTGTCTCTTCAGCCTGAAACGATCACTGTGTGGTGTGGGTTTATGACTTCATTTACCATAGGGCCATATTTTTTCGAAGAGACAGGTGCTTCCAGTCCTGTTACGTGTACCGTCACCGGTACGCGCATGAGTCTTTTTGGAGCATCCACGTCATTCCAGCTCTCCAACCACGTGGATGTGTGGATGAAACCATTTTTATGCAAGACGGCGCACCTCCGCACATTGCAAATCCAGTTAAGCAGCTGCTGAAGCGCCATTTCGGAAATGCTAGAATTATCAGCCGCCATTTCCCTACAGGCTGGTCGTCCTGATCACCGCACCTTAATCCGTGTGACTCCTGGCTGTGCAACTTAGCTGCATTGATGGCTCGCATTGCACAGGCAATTCTGAACGTGATCCTGGGAACACTTCTATCCGTTGTGGAACACGCTGTTTATCGATTTCAACTTGTTGCAGAAAACGTTGCACAGCATAGTGAACATGTCTTGCGCCAGTCACACGGAAATTAATAATCTGATTTGATATTGATTGGTGCTTTTTATGCGGTTTTTGGTCTCAGGACATGCACCTAAGCCACAAATCACGCCGCTAAATACCAAAAGACGCCTCGCTTGGTCTAAGGGGCGTATACATTGGACGATTGAACAGTGGAAAAACGTTGTTTGGAGTGACGAATCACGGTACATTATGCGGCGATCCGATGGCAGGATGTGGGTAGGGCGAATGTGCGGTGAACGTCATCTGCTAGCGAGTGTAGTGCCAACAGTAAAATTCGGAGGCGGTGGTATTATGGAGTGGTCGTGTTTTTCATGGAGGGGACTTGCACCCCTTATTGTTTTGCGTGGCACTATCGCTGCACAGGCCTACATTGATGTTTTAAGCACTTTCTTGATTCTCACTGTTGAAGAGCATCTTTCAAAATGGTTCAAATGGCTCTGAGCACTATGGGACTTAACATCTGTGGTCATCAGTCCCCTAGAACTTATAACTACTTAAACCTAACTAACCTAAGGACATCACACACATCCATGCCCGAGGCAGGATTCGAATCTGCGACCGTAGCGGTCAAGCAGTTCCAGACTGAAGCGCCTAGAACCGCATGGTCACACGGGCCGGCTGGCATCTTTCAACACGATCGATGACCTGTTCATAATTCACGGCCTGTGGCGGAGCAGTCAGACGACAATCGCATCCCTGCAATGGACTGGCCTGCACACTGACCTGAATCTTATAGAACACCTTTGCGATGTTTTGGAAAGCCGACTTCGTGCCAGGGCTCACTGACCGACAGTTTCTTTGGCTCTTTGGTGTATTTAGACATCAGGGTGTGTGTGGCTGGGTAGTGTTGCGTGTAGATGGTGTTATATTTATCTAATGACGGAATTAATAGTAGATCAAGGAGTAGTCAGAAGCTATAGAAGCTGGTCAGAAATAGTCTAAAACTTGTAAGAGTGCTGTAGCGTAGGCTGTGCTGAGAAACAACTGACAAGAAAAAAAAAATCGACGCCGAGCGCCTTTTCGATTTAATTAACGTCGAAGATTGCCAATCAGGCCGTTGCGGTCGGGAGAAAAGCTCTGATGGCTTTCCAGATACAATATGTGTTAGTATTAAATGGCGTAAATGATAGCGCATGAGATTGCTCAGCTTTTGGCTCGGGTTCGATCCTTACTACAGTCCCATGTTCAGTTTTTGTATCGCTCTCTTTTTCGGGTTTAGGAAACCAGACAAAGAACGCGTTTGGCGACACTATCGCTGACAGGCCTCTTGAATCTGCTTTCGAAACAACGTGATTGACTAACTTTAATGCTAATTAACTCAGGAGCGTCACAACACATTAATTTTTTTCTTAACATTTATATCTCAGCGTAGCCTACTGTGGAACACCCTTAAACGCTTTTCCGATTCTTTCTGACCACTCAATATTTACTGATTCTCTCCAAGTAAATCCCACTCAATAATAAATATCAAACAGCAGACAAATGATAAACGCGTGTCATTGTCAACATCAGTACCGTGCTATAGTTGCGGTCCTGTATTAAAACAAAACCGTGAAATGAAATAAAATATTTTCAAAATAATTTCAAATGTGCGACTGACGTGGAAGTATCTTTAGGTGCAAAATTGTACGCAGTGTCCACTGAGTCACTCGCTACATAATAACAATGAGTCTTAGCTACTTTGCTTTCTAGAAACGTGTCGGGAGAAATCAGGTTACACGTCACTTGGAGAAACAAGGAATTATAATTTTGCATCACTTTCGAGAGGGTTTCCAGCTGAACGCTCTCAGGTCGTGAATGGAAGAAAAGAAATAAACTAAACTGATATATACAAATTTTCAAACTAATTCCAGCGCTGTAATTTTTTATTTTGAAATGCTAAAAAGCACATCAGTACGGATAAAATTTCAAATAAAAATTTAAACAAACTGCTTCAAATTGTTGGTTCGTGATCGAGATAATAAATGTTTCCGTTTTAATAGTTCAGTCTCATACACACTGAATCCGGTCAGCATAATGACATTGGTTTCTAATCACGTTAGATAAATACTAATGATTATTCGCGCTGTTATTGTTTGCCCTCACAGCCTATAACATAATTCTGAAGCTGTAAGAGCAGCACCATAGCAGTAGACAAAACTTACGGTTAGCGGCCTTTTTTGCATAAATAACTCAGTGAATTTTGTCCATATGTCAAATAAAATCTTTGTACATAGTCACTTTTTGTTGGAGTACTAGCTGTTCAACGCTCAGATCGCTCAGTCGTGTAACAACCTTTAATAATTTTCTTTAGATTGGCAGTTAAACTCGTAGACCGCCTTTCATGCCTCCATATTTTCCTGCTATTTCAACAGCAATTCCTATCAATAATTAACTTTGTTTCCGCGTCACTATGTAAATATTATTTATAAATACGACATTTTTACAATTCAGAAATAGTTCATAAGCTGATTTTTTAACACTAATGCACAAAAGACACACAACAGGAAGAAAATTTCGTATGAATGTTGATTACCAGTCCATAAGTAGATCGAAAGAGACGCTTTGACATACGTCACTTTCGATATTAAGTCTCAAGTATGGATGTTTTTACATGAATTGCTGCTTGCTCAGTTTCGAGCGTCGACACTATCGACATTTCTTTCTATACTACTTTAGATTCATGTAAAGACGAAAATATGAATTTCAGCGACACATGATGCAAAATGCGAAAAAATACAAGCTCTTTGTTGCCGGAAAAAGAAATGCAACTGAAGCATGTTCTCTTGAGCATAGGAAGACGTCTGGGAGCAGCGATAGATGCAGTGTAATTTTTTTTTTGTTCTCTCCTATGAATATAGTTCTTTTGAGGCAGTGGGATGACTCCGGAGGGTTATGTTTTCGTTACCACTCCCGCTGATTATACTTACCGTTAGCGAGACGAAGCCACAAATCAGAAGGGAGGGGAGGAGCAAAAAACGGTTGAAGTTATGTCGGTCTTTGAAGTTGTGTCAGCCTCCGCGCAGAATTTCTTACGGCTGCCGTGGGTTTCCGGGTCCACAGCCGTATCCGGAGTTGGCGGAGTAAAGTATGGTCCCATTCCGTAGCGCTTCTATGTGCCTGTGAGTAAATCTGCGTTTGACTGCGCGCGTGTGCGTGCGTGCGTACATGCGTGTGATACACAGTGTGGAAGGGATGGGGGTGAAGACGGAGGGGGCGGCTTGTAGGTGCAGGAGGGAAGGGACAGAAAACGAAAAATAGTGAGAGAGCTATCCCGGCCGCCTTGGGTCATAAATCTAGCGGCTATCTTCAAGCGATACCGCAGGCAGCGGTGGGCACTCATTTAACTGCCACAGAACGCACATACAAGTCACACACAGACATACAAACGTGACCACAGGAACACAGAGAGGGCAGCCTGCTCCTTCCTGTTCGCCTGAGATACACCGCCGGCCCAGACGTCACTGTTTAATTTCCCCTCGCCTTCTAGGCCTTCTTTTTTTTTTTTTTACACCCAGGAGGGTAGACGAGAAAAAACCAGCGGGAGACCGAGCGTCGTTTTATCGCTTAATTAACTCCCAAGGCCGCCGCCGGTTTATGCGTTATAAATCTGAAAATACACGAAATGACAGAGCACTGCTCAAATATTGCACCCTAGCGTTGTTCCAGATCACGGAAAGGTTATACGTGTAGCCGGAGGGTGGCGGCTGCGCTCCTTGCTTTCATTTTTCAGCTCGGTTTTTAATTTTTTTTTTTTTTTTTTTTTGCTCCGCGCACAGCGAGATTTCAGTGGCGGGCGGATTCCGAGGTGCGGTCCGCGGTACGGACCGCAGAACGGCGCCCTAGCAGCGACCACTGCTACTGTCGCTGACGCTGCTGTAACTCTGCGCTCCTGTGGACCGAGAATTTGCCGCAGTTCCCAGCCAACAAATTCTGGCCCAGTTTCACCTCGTATTTGCTGTGCGCTGATATTGTGCACCGCGATGATCCGTTTCTGAGATTTTACGCTCTCCTGCCTGGAATAACAATCACACATGGAAGAACTCGAAAACAAAGCTGAGTGGTTTTGTGAATCAATGTTTTATCTGTGTTCTGTCGTTTCTTAGTTGTGAAACGTATTTTTGGTTGACATCTAAATGATCAGCAACCAGCTGCATAAAACAAATTTACTTTGTAACTGGTTTCAAGCACACAGTACCGTTCGTCAGAAGCTTAAAACAATCCCATTATCTGTGAATGTTTCAAGCACTTAGTGTCCACCGTCAGAATTTGTAGCTGTCCCACTGTTTGTGTCAACAGTAAGGTTAGGGCGGCGCGGTTCTTTCCGTCCCTTTACGACGGACCTGCACCTACCTGTGAACTTTGTCTCAGCAGATCATCAGTAGGAAAGCCGAGTGAAACCTACTGTACTTCGACGTGAACCAGGCTGCAATTTAAGTCACTAAGCTACGTTTCGGGAGAAAGTTTTCACACAACTGAAAAGTTGGAAATTTTTTCCTCAATTAATATATTCTGAAACTTGGGTGAACAAGTATCACTGCCAAGCCCGCGCTAGTCTTAACACAGTCACTCACAATCCCTTTCCCTCACGTTAGCAAGTTTATGGTGTTGCATTTCCCGAAAACGTAGTAGCTACAAAATACTGCTTGTTTGGTTGATAATTCTTGCCAAATAGTAAGTCTGTCGGTACCAATTGCAGCCACAGTTTTTAGCCACCGATCTGCTCAATACGCCACGCGGAATATATGTCTTTTCTCGTCACAAAATTCATTTAAAAATTCCGAAATTTCCACACAACATCGGAATGATTATATGCCGTCACTTTCCAACACTTTTGATATATGAAACACTGCAAGATCCGGCAACTTATCGTTTCCATCGGAACTGCTACTACACACATCCGATCTGTTTCACGGCTAGGCTCCCACTCTTCTCTCGAATACTCTGTCTTCTCTACCAACAGAGAAAAGGCGCGTGAAGATTATTGCTTTACCATTGGTCAGTTTACTCAACAGCTAATAGCATAACAACATTCTCCAGCGTCTATCCGCGCTTTTCATTAATAACCAATCGCAAAATAGTGAACCTAACGACTGCACTTTTTACTGATGTAATTATCCAATATGCTGAAGTTTTTCTTATGCATAAAGTTATTTACCGTTGTTATTTATACCTGAATTAACTTTTCCTTTACCATAAACTTACTTTATAAATATATTCTACAAAGATCCCCTTTGTCCACATCCATACTTCTTCGAAACGTTCCCACACTAAATCCTACTACATAGCTCGTTGTGTTGTTGTTGTTGTTGTGGTCTTCAGTCCTCAGACTGGTTTGATGCAGCTCTCCATGCTACTCTATCCTGTGCAAGCTTCTTCATCTCCCAGAACCTACTGCAACCTACGTCCTTCTGAATCTGTTTAGTGTATTCATCTCTTGGTCTCCCTCTACAATTTTTATCCTCCGCGCTGCCCTCAAATACTAAATTGGTGATCCCTTGATGCCTCAGAACATCCCCTACCAATCGATCCCTTCTTTTGGTCAAGTTGTCCCACAAACTTCTCTTCTCCCCAATCCTATTCAATACCTCCTCATTAGTTATATGATCTACCCATCTAATCTTCAGCATTCTTCTGTAGCACCACATTTCGAAAGCTTATATTCTCTTCTTGTCCAATCTAGTTATTGTCCATAGACAATTATATTCATATTAACCTTAAATCACACTGACGCATCATTCATACTATTAAAACACATTTATAACATTTTACCTACACAAAAAGACATAATAACACTTTATGAAAATACTAGAACAATTTATAAAAACATTCTATTACTTTGGTGCACTCTAGTGGGCACACTCGAAACTAAATCATTCCCCTATCCAATATTGTCCTCTATCGGCTGGTACATAAACTACGTGCGTGTCCAGTCTCGCGTCACCATCTGTCACTATTCAGCTCTGAGACACATCTCCCACTTAACCGCCTCCAAGGCAGGATCGTTATACGGCGCTACGCTTCAAGGTACAGGTAGCACACTGCTGTGGTCAAAGCAATATGCTGTATGCATCTTACTGTTGACACTGGCAAATAATACAATAATTACAACATTCTGACGAAGGACACTAAGTGCTTCAAAGCGGGTAAAAAATTAAATTTCTTTTATTCATCTAGTTGCTGAACATCGATAAAGTACTAAAATTTCTGGTGTCTTATTACATGCAGAGCATCCTAGCTGAAAAAGCTAAAACAGGATAAAATGACTAAAACATTGATAGTGTCTGTTCTACCACGCACCAAAGGTCATTTTGAGTTGAGTTCCCTACTCTCGCAGAGTCAATTTTTGCAGCTTGACAAAGCCACAACTGAAGCACTAGTGGGAGAAGGGTAACAGTCAGTTATGAATAGCAAATTCACAAGAGTCATAAATTAGATATTACTTGCCAAAAATTTAAGCATTTGCTTTAAACAATAAATGTTAAGACATACATCACTTACTGCCACATTTCTCAAAATAGAAGTTTCTATGTTTTTATGTGATATTCCCTTATTCTTCACAGATATCAAAATATGGAGTTTCAATGAAGTGATTAAAACCCAACATAGTGAAACTGCCCTTATTAAAGATCTGGAAAATGTTTTCACTTAGCATTTTTTACTGCTCTACTACCGTGCGGAAACATAGAAAATGACGTAGCGTATCTACCTGGTGCACTTATCAAGAGTGTAAAAAACGACGGACTGTACAGTAATTTTTATTCTATTTTTGTCTTCAATCCGAGGTACTTCTGGAAAAGTGTCCGGCAATGTGTAGAAAACCCGGATGGCAAGACGTTTAATGTTAATTTAATAATTTTCCTAGTAAGTGTATAAAATGCCTAAGTATTTTACAAAATGCGAAATGGACACTAGAAAAGTATAAAATTGCAATGAAATAACAAGTTCAAAATAGAGATTTATATATTTAATGAATGTTATATTAATTATCTTGAAGTAGATGGGTTTTAATAGCTTCTTAACAGTTACTATTACGTAATAAACAACTGAAAAACAGTATTTTAAGAAATATATGCATAATAAACAATATCTGAATCCAAATTTAATGTTTTATGCTTTTTTTGCATTTTGTTCTTTGTTGATCGAGTACAATTAGAAACGGTACTTCCATTATGCTGTATATATTGTATCATGTGACCTATGACCTTGTGTATAATTGCTTTAACATTACTCCATTGGTAAGCAATTTATATATACAAAAAAACATCATTTGTCACATCAGCCACGACAGCGAAAGTGTTCCGAGAGTTCCCACGATCTTTACCAGTTTCGGGAACAGGAACTGTAACTGTAGATCTTTCTTCAATTACCTTTCATACTTCGCCTTAAATGTAATCGGCATTCTACCTGTAGTATCACAAATATGGTAATCTGGTATGTTGAATAAATGAAATGAAAAAATGGCATTCTATTAATCACCTAAGCAATGTATTAAGTAAGATGCATTCCGCACCCTGTCCTTAATTTTGGATATTCTATTCATTTCATAAAATTCCGGATTTGGCAGCTTGCCGGTAACGTATAAATTATATTTCTACATCTAAATAAACAGCTATCCGGTTGGTTGCCAGACACCTTTCGGTTCATTTATTTTCGGAGCATTTTCTTTGGCCTTTAAGACATATGTTTGTTTGCATATCAAATATGTGGCGAAACAGTTCTGAAACTGTTTTTACATAATAGTTTTTGAATAATTTTGGATCTTAAAGAACTTGACAGGAAAGCGGTTACCTGTATAAATAAAAGCAACAACAATTTTTGCTCGTGGTGGATCCACAACAGTTCTGTAAATAGTTTGTGACGGAAAATACCGCTACAGTTATATTAATTTTTATTAGTGAAGTTTTATACACAACTCTGTCGGAGTCTCAGCCCCTCCTTCAGATGGATCAAAAACCAATCCAAAACATATACATCAAGATTAAGTTAAAACACTGCGCATCTAACGTACATGGCTCATCGACGGTGCATGGAAAGGCAGTTTCTGAACATTGACATTTCCATGCTCCGTCTTATCAACCATGCAGGAAAGATGGTTTGCCTTTTAACTTAGCTTGTATATATATACCCTGGACTCACTTTTGTGGCATCTGAAGATTGGGCTGACAAAATGAAACCAGCCTGTGTAGGAAACTACAACAATAAAAATTAATACTACTATAGCGGTATTTTCAACCATGAACAAAAGCAGTATTAATTGTGTGTAGTAAGGAGAGGGTTGCTAAGAGTATTACAAGTTTCTGTGGCTTAAATCCATTCTGTCTTCCAGTTACGGAATTTCGGACGTGAAATTTTCAAATATTCTACCTTTCGGCCCTGTCATTTTACTCATCACCTACGGCTCAAAAAAATAATGTGTGTATCATTTTATCTTTTTTATGTTGGACTGGTGGAAATAGCACACTTTGATATTCACTGCCTAGAGCTTAAAATAGTTTCTACCACAGTCACAAGAGAATTTTGAGGATAATATAGAAAACATATTTGCATTATCATCATATTGATTTTTAGTAATGTGACCTTTGCAGATAGCGTTCATATTTTGAGAGGCTCCTCATATTAAGAATATCAGCTAGTTATTTCAGGGAAAGGTGAATGAGTGAATATGAGAATGTAGAGAATCTTAAGTGTACTGTAAGGAGTGCGGTACCATTTTCGTCTACGGAAAGCTCACGGAGTGGCACTAAGGAACTACAATTGACTTCAGCAGCCACCTGGGCTGTGGATCGAGGTACAAGCTAAAGTAGTTGGGGAGTCATGTGTCAACGGTGATACATCAGGGGACGAGAGGTCACAAGGTGGTCCGCTGTGTCTGCTGTGCGGCACGTATAAATTCGACTTCGAAGAGCTGGGGCTGCCTACGATGGGATTGTGCCAAATTGTTTTCTGTTTTCTTTTTTCGTAAGTCCTCCGACTGGTTTGACGCAACCCACCACGAATTCCTCTCTTTCGAAAAATCTCGTCAGGTTAGAGTGGTGTCTGTACCCTATGTCCTGAATTACGAGTATTTTCTGAATCTATTCCAACCTATGTCTTCTCTGTCCGCTTTAGCAGCGGGCACGGTAGCTCAGCTTGTCCGGTCAGAGAGAGGCGGAGGCCCTCGGTAATTAAAAAAAAAAAAAAATAATTAAAAAAACTGAGTAAAGGAATCAACGATCAACTTGAACGGATGTCATGTGACGTCCGTCCAGACCAAACGAAACGAACAACACCGAACAAAAAAACGTAATAGAACTGGTTGGTATCATGCGCCTCCCATGCGCGTGGGCCGGGTTCGATTCCCGGAATAGCTGGAGATTTTTCTCCTCTTGCGGAGGAGAAAAATCATTCATCCTCATCACCAACGCGCAAGTCGCCCAATGTGGCGTCGACTGAAATAAGAGTTGCACTTGGGGCCTCCCGGCCAACGATGTCATACGCTCATTTCCAATTTTTTTCTGTTATCCATCACTTTTTTATCCTCTACAAATCCCTCTAGTAGTATGGAAGTTTTTCCCCGATGTCTTAAGACATGTCCTATCATCCTGTTTCTTCTAGTGAGTTTTGCAGTGAACTCATAGTGCCTGGTGGGGCGATCACTCTGTTGTAGAAATAATTCAAAATCCAAGATGGCTTAAACACTGTTTATTGGCCAACCGGTTTCAACACACTAAAGGTGACATCATCGGATCTGAATGTAGATTAATATTTATAAACCATTTGGACATAACGATACATGAGGCAGACTAGCTGATGTAAAATCATTGTCACAAAAAAAACTACTCTCATGGTCATTCTTTTCCGTAAGGTATGTAAAACCGAAGTCACAGGTTAAAACTATTTGGTACATGACCGCTGCTCGACTAACAACGACCGGCATCACATCGTTGTTAGTCGAGCAATGGTCATGTACCAAATAGTTTTAACCTGTAACTTCGGTTTTACATATCTTACGGAAAAGAGTGACTATGCGAGCTGTTGTTTTTTATTTTTTGTGACAATGATTTTACATCAGCTGGTCTGCCTCATGTATCGTTATATCCAAATGGTTTATAAATGTTAATCTACATTCCGACCCGATGATGGCACCTTTAGTGAGTTGAAACAGTATTTAAGCGATTTTGGCTTTTGAATTATTTCTACTTCTAGTAAGTGTTGTCCTTACGTTCATTTCTCCGCCGTTACTGCGGAGAACCTCCTGGTCCCTTACATCATTGTCCCACTACCCAATTTTCAGTACTCTTCCGTAGCACCATATCACAAACGCTTCGATGCTCTTCAGTTCCGTTTTTCCACTGTCTATGATTCATTACCATACAATGATATACTCCAAACGTACATTCTCGGAAATTTATTTCTCAGCTTAGGGCCTGTGAGTGATAATAGCAGACTTCTTCCGGCCAGGAATGCTCACTTTGTCTGTTTTAGTCTGTTCGTATGTCCTTGCTTCGTTCGTCATGGGCAATTTTGCTTCTAATGTAGCAGAACTCCTTCACTTCTCTACTTCGTGATCAACAACTTTCATGACGGGCTTCTCGCTATTCTCGTTTATAATACCTTTCATTGCTTTCGTCTTCCTCTCAGCCCATATTCTACACTCATTACACAGTTCAATAGATTCTGTAATTCTTCTTCTTCACCTTCAGTGAGGATCGTAATGCCACTAGCGAATCGTATCACTGACATCCTTTCACCCTGAGTTTTAACACAGTTTTCGAACTTTCCTTTTCTTTCCGTAATTGCTTCTTTGGTGTACGGCACGTTTCCTCTGTCTGACTAATCGTCTGCACTAATCTCGTATTTCATGTATAACTCCACTTCTCTAATTCCAGCCATCTCAAAGAAACTGACTGACCCTGCGATCATTACAGAAAACCCGCATTTCAAAACACTGCAAAGCCCAACGACTCTTTGCCATATTACTATAGAGCTTGACTCCAGTACGTACGGCCACGCTTCCCACTTTCAGGTCACGAAATTTTCTTTCTCTCCAATCCTCTTTTCCTTCCGTTATACAGCAAGCTAGCTTTTGATGAAGTTTCAAGTCGTTACCCAGCGCCGCCACAAAGCTTCCAGCGGCGCGCAGCTGCAGAGCCGCAAACGTTCCCCAGGGACGGCTGCAGCTGGCCGCAGCACACACAGTGACCGCTCCTTCTGGCCCGACTGCTGACCGCACAGACGGCCTCCAGTTTCTCTGCAAACTCTCAAGTTTCGCTCGTTGCCTCTCTTTCGTTTGACTGAAAAGGCTTTCTGAGAGCGGCAGCGAAAAAGCAGCTCTCGATACATGGCAGAGAAATGACTTCTGGGTACTGTGTTACAAACATCAAGGGTATACCGCATTTCTTCATCATATTTATTGTGTCGGCAAGGTTGACTATAAATACAAAGAGTAATTAGCGTCTATTTTTGCTCAAGTAATAAACGTCATATCACGGTGCTCGTTTTCCCAAGATGAACCCCACGTCTTTAAAGGTAGTATATCGTTGGATTTAATCCAGATATACACTCCTGGAAATTGAAATAAGAACACCGTGAATTCATTGTCCCAGGAAGGGGAAACTTTATTGACACATTCCTGGGGTCAGATACATCACATGATCACACTGACAGAACCACAGGCACATAGACACAGGCAACAGAGCATGCACAATGTCGGCACTAGTACAGTGTATATCCACCTTTCGCAGCAATGCAGGCTGCTATTCTCCCATGGAGACGATCGTAGAGATGCTGGATGTAGTCCTATGGAACGGCTTGCCATGCCATTTCCACCTGGCGCCTCAGTTGGACCAGCGTTCGTGCTGGACGTGCAGACCGCGTGAGACGACGCTTCATCCAGTCCCAAACATGCTCAATGGGGGACAGATCCGGAGATCTTGCTGGCCAGGGTAGTTGACTTACACCTTCTAGAGCACGTTGGGTGGCACGGGATACATGCGGATGTGCATTGTGCTGTTGGAACAGCAAGTTCCCTTGCCGGTCTAGGAATGGTAGAACGATGGGTTCGATGACGGTTTGGATGTACCGTGCACTATTTAGTGTCCCCTCGACGATCACCAGAGGTGTACGGCCAGTGTAGGAGATCGCTCCCCACACCATGATGCCGGGTGTTGGCCCTGTGTGCCTCGGTCATATGCAGTCCTGATTGTGGCGCTCACCTGCACGGCGCCAAACACGCATACGACCATCATTGGCACCAAGGCAGAATCGACTCTCATCGCTGAAGACGACACGTCTCCATTCGTCCCTCCATTCACGCCTGTCGCGACACCACTGGAGGCGGGCTGCACGATGTTGGGGCGTGAGCAGAAGACGGCCTAACGGTGTGCGGGACCGTAGCCCAGCTTCATGGAGACGGTTGCGAATGGTACCCCAGGAGCAACAGTGTCCCTAATTTGCTGGGAAGTGGCGGTGCGGTCCCCTACAGCACTGCTTGGATCCTACGGTCTTGGCGTGCATCCGTGCGTCGCTGCGGTCCGGTCCCAGGTCGACGGGCACGTGCACCTTCCGCCGACCACTGGCGACAACATCGATGTACGGTGGAGACCTCACGCCCCACGTGTTGAGCAATTCGGCGGTACGTCCACCCGGCCTCCCGCATGCCCACTATACGCCCTCGCTCAAAGTCCGTCAACTGCACATACGGTTCACGTCCACGCTGTCGCGGCATGCTACCAGTGTTAAAGACTGCGATGGAGCTCCGTATGCCACGGCAAACTGGCTGACACTGACGGCTGCGGTGCACAAATGCTGCGCAGCTAGCGCCATTCGATGTCCAACACCGCGGTTACTGGTGTGTCCGCTGTGCCGTGCGTGTGATCATTGCTTGTACAGCCCTCTCGCAGTGTCCGGAGCTAGTATGGTGGGTCTGACACACCGGTGTCAATGTGTTCTTTTTTCCATTTCCAGGAGTGTAGTTACTTTCGTATAGGCTACTGCTAAACTGTTACAATACGAGTGTTAAACATAAACTTGGTGCACTGTTTCTGCTGATAATTCACGGAAAGCGTTTTCTATGCTTTGTGTCACTAAATATGCATGACAAACCATGACAAGCACCAAGAAAGGGAGTGAGGAAGAAACAGAACGAATCTTCACGAATTGAGATGGTATGCAATGTTATTTCAATGTTTAAGAAATCAAGTTTACAAGGAACTTGGCGGTATGATCCCGCTAATCAGTATGACGTTGCGCCCTTTTTGGCCTGGGTGCTTGAAGTGACTCGCTTGGGAAGGCTGTCATAATCCCATTTAAAGTCTGCTGAGGAAAGCTGGCGTACAGCTGTTGTAGCTGGTTCTGGACACTGACGCACTGAGTTGACGTCTGGGCTGGTCCCATATTGGTTCTATTGTGGACAGGCCTGGGGATCAAGATCAAGACGGCAGTGCCTCAATACAACGCAAACAGTTCACACAGACACGTGCAGTTTGCCAACGAGCATTGTCCTATTGAAAAATGGCACCGCAGAACTGAGAAGCGACATCTACATTTACATCTACATGGTTACTCACACTTAAGTGGCTGGCAGAGAGTTCATCGAATCATTTTCATTCTATTTCTCTACCATTACACTCTAGAATGGCACGTGAGAAAAAGGAACATCCAAATCTTTCCGTTCGAGCTCTGATTTTTCTTGTTTTATTATGATTGGTTGAAATGGCTCTGAGCACTATGGGACTTGACATCTATGGTCATCAGTACCCTAGAACTTAGAATTACTTAAAAATAACTAACTGAAGGACATCACACACATCCATGCCCGAGGCAGGATTCGAACCTGCGACCATAGCGGTCACGCGGTTCCAGACTGAAGCGTCTAGAACCGCACGGAGAGACCGGCCGGCTTTTGTTATGTAAACATTTCTCTCTACCTTGGTTAGTGTCAATAAAATATTTTCGCATTCGGAACAGAAAGTTCGTGATTGAAATTTCGTAAATAGATCTCGCCGCAAAGAAAACCGCCTTTTTTTCAGTGACTGACATCCCAACTCGCGTATCATATCAGTGACCCTCTCACCCCTATGGCACGATTACATGTAACGAGCTGCCCTTTTTTGCACTTTTTCGATTTCCTCCGTCAATCCCACCTGGTAAGGTTGTAAGTAGGCTGTTTAGTTTTTTTTTATTGGTAACGCCAACGCTACGTAGCTCTCTGTATGAAAATCACTGGCTGTGCTGTGTGCAGTCTGTGGCTGGTTGGCATTGTTGTAATACTCGCCATTGTAGTGTCGGGCAGCGGCAGCTGGATGCTAACAGCGCGTAGCGTTGGGCAGTTGGAGGTGAGCCGCCAGCAGTGGTGGACGTGGGGAGAGAGATGGCGGAGTTTTGAAATATGTAAGAATTGATGTCATTAACTGATATATGTATATATTATGACTATTAAGGTAAATACATTGTTTGTTCTCTATTAAAATCTTTCATTCGCTAACTATGCCTATCAGTAGTTAGTGCCTTCCGTAGTTTGAATCTTTTATTTAGCTGGCAGTAGTGGTGCTCGCTGTATTGCAGTAGTTCGAGTAACGAAGATTTTTGTGAGGTAAGTGATCTGTGAAACGTATAGGTTAATGCTAATCAGGGCCATTCTTTAGTAGGGATTTTTGGAAGTCAGATTGCGTTGCGCTAAAAATATTGTGTGTCAGCTTAAGCACATTCGTGTATAATTGTTCAAAGGGGACGTTTCACATAGACCAGTCTTGTAAAATTTTCTAAGGGGACGTTACCTCAGGGGGGTACACGCTTACTTTGTGTACCATGTGTTTGGCAAGCACAAGCAGCCCTAGCTAATATGGTATTTGTTTATACAACTTTACTTGTCGGTACCATATTTCTCTAATACAGAATTACACAGCTATCTGATGATTTAACTGAGAGACAAACATTTTTTTACTACATCAGTGACAGATGTTTACGTAATTATACGGTTGGATTACTTCACACTTATGAAATTGTATTTTTGTCTGTACTTTGTGAACAGTTCATATTTTTTCGGAACCATTGTGACACTATGAGAGCTTTGAATGATATATTTGGGATGGGATCATGATTTTTAAAGTAAGTTTGAGGTAGATGACACTTTTGACATGAGCAGAGAATTTTTTTAGGCTTTGAAATTATTGCAGAAAGCTATGACATTTTTGAGATTTGACTGAGGTGTTATGATGTTATTATTACGACGACGATGTGAATTATGCTTCTGAGGTATGTTTAAGCTGATGCTATATGAGTTATTTGGTTATGCTATGTATCTGTTATGATGAAATATTGAAGAAGTGTCGACGAATAAGGTAAGGAATAATGAGTAGTGGTTAGGGACACTGGTTTGTGGAAAAGGTTGTTGGAAACCAGGAATCGTACTTTAAGAGTTATGAAATGTATGTAAATGCGTGAACGTATTACAATGCCGACGAAAATTTTTTGGACACTGTTATATCAATAGTATTTTGTTTCTACAGATGTGTAACGCAAATTCTTGACCTGTGAATTTTTTTGTATGAGACTGCCACCGTAGTGGAAACTGGTGTCGTAAATATTTCGATAAGACAGTTAAGTGACCACCTGCACGTAATGCGTCATGGGCACCCAGCTGCGCGACAACCGCCTGACAAAAGAAGGCCAGTGTGTGCCTGTCAGAGACACAGGCAAAAAAAAAGGCCATTATCCTCGGTATTGACATTCCTTTGTAGAAAGCATCATTAATACGACACCCTCAAACTTGAAAACATGATTACACTGTAGAGTTCTTAATTTATGATATTTACTGAAATGAAATGATGAGAAATGTTTCATGCCTATTGTCTTGCTAGCTGGAAGATTGTTTACTGCATTACGAAATGCCTTATGGCTAGCGAATGACGTTTCACGCCTTGCTTTGCCTATTTTGTTTAATATTCAGTTTCTATCTGCACTGCAGCATTGGTTAAAATAAAATTTAATAGATGTACTAATATCACTATTTTCTGTCTACAGACCCAGTAAAGAATCATTTTATGATTTACTTTCTTGGAAAAGAGAGCACAAATAGACATTTCCCTTCACGGGAATTGCAAAAATAATTTTTTTACGATTTGGTAACTTATCTGCTAGCGTATGTTCTCATGATGCATCACTCTAGTGTTAAGATGTGACATAGGTATTAAACATTTTTACTTTAATATTTTTTCTGCTTCAGCTTTGACATGTTTAGATATAAATTATTACATTTATTGCTGCTCGCTATGCTTACTTGCATTTTTTTGTAATTGCTGTTTGTATTAATTGTTTTGTGCTGCTGCTGCCTTGTCCCTTAGTTAAGCATCTGAGCTCAGTAGATTTAAGTTAGCTTAAGAGGGGGTAGACTATATAAGAAACTAACTATGGTGAATTGGAAGAAAAGCATTGAGAAGCTTTAAGAAAATGGTTTGGCCAAAAAAGTAGTGTACAGTGGAGAAAAACTATTTTTGAAAGAGGATGTGAACAGAATATAGAAAGCAGGTTTAGATAGGACTTTTTGGGAATAATGATAAACTAAGGGAGATCTCTATGCAAAATACTGCAGTAAAACAAACCCTGTCCTTTCCTTTCGTATTATCCCTCTATATGTTTATGTACCCTTGTGTATTTGTCTTTTCCTGTCTTTATGTGTTTAGCTAATAAGATTTATGTTGTAGAATTTTTCAAATACTATGTTATTTTCTTTGTAAATATGTTCAGACATTATTTATTGTGTTTTGTTTTAATGCTCATGTGTGAAGTTGATGTTTCAAAACTTATTCTGAACTTTATGTATGTACTTATGTCGTAATTTTTGTAACTCTGATGTATATGTTATTTCGATTCTTTTGTAAAGCCTGTACTACTGTTAATGTTATCTGTATTGTTATGTTCTTTAATGATGTATTTTGTACCTTTGTTATTGCATTCTTATGTTATAAAATTGTAACTGACACCAGTTCATCAAATTAAGTAACTTGTAAATTACATTTCACTGCACACACTTCTGTTGGTCATAGTATATGCACAATATGTGAGAAGTAGGGACTGATAGTATTTGCAAGTGTGTTAATAATTCAGCAAGGGACTGGATAACAGCATTGCTGGTTGTAAGGACATTTCAAAAACAATTTTTCTGAGTGCACAAGTGGTGGTTATGGACTTGTTATATTATCCGCAAGACTCTTCAATGGTGATTGTGCGCCTGCACAGTCAACCAGATGGCTGCTGGCCATCTCTACAAGGACTACAGTGGGTCTACACCTTTGATGACCCGCCAATACCATTATTTCTACAAGGACTGCAATGGGTCTGCACCTCTGGTGGCCCACCAATACCGTAATCTCTACCAAGACTACAGTGGGTCTGCTCTGTGATGACCAACCTACCGATAGTCTTAAACGTCGACTGACTCTGTTGTGGCCCATTACCTGTCTGCATGTCAAGAGTCAGCACTGTCTTTCGTTGGAAGGACAACACTACTTCTTCAAGACTGCATGGAAATCCACTACTTCTGTGTGCATTTTCTTTTATTGCTCAGGTTTTGAGAAAAACACTACTATTTTACTGTGATGAATGATCAGGACTGTCTATATGGACTGTGAGAAAATTTTAGCTTTTGACCAACATTGTATCGATAAGTGTGTGCATTTCATTTCTTTGTTATTGTAATTATGAAAAAAATTTTCAGATCTGTATTGGCCACTGCCCAAAACAATTTGTAAATTTTTTTGTGGGGAGCATGGGGGCTATGTAAGTAGGCTGTTTAGTTTTTTTTTTATTGGTAACGCCGCCGCTACGTAGCGCTCTGTATGAAAATCACTGGCTGTGCCGTGTGCAGTCTGTGGCTGGTTGGCATTGTTGTAATACTCGCCATTGTATTGTCGGGCAGCGGCAGCTGGATGCTAACAGCGCGTAGCGTTGGGCAGTTGGGGGTGAGCCGCCAGTAGTGGTGGACGTGGGGAGAGAGATGGCGGAGTTTTGAAATATGTAAGAATTGATGTCATTAACTGATGTATGTATATATTATGACTATTAAGGTAAATACATTGTTTGTTCTCTATTAAAATCTTTCATTCGCTAACTATGCCTATCAGTAGTTAGTGCCTTCCGTAGTTTGAATCTTTTATTTAGCTGGCAGTAGTGGTGCTCGCTGTATTGCAGTAGTTCGAGTAACGAAGATTTTTGTGAGGTAAGTGATTTGTGAAACGTATAGGTTAATGCTAATCAGGGCCATTCTTTAGTAGGGATTTTTGGAAGTCAGATTGCGTTGCGCTAAAAATATTGTGTGTCAGGTTAAGCACATTCGTGTATAATTGTTCAAAGGGGACGTTTCACATAGACCAGTCTTGTAAAATCTTCTAAGGGGACGTTTCAAGGTTCCCATACCTCACATCAGTATTCCAGCAGAGGGCGGAGAAGTGTAATGTAGGCTGTCTCTTCAGTGGGTTTGTCGTATCTTCTAAGTGTTCTGCCAACAAAGCGCAGTCTTTGTTTCGCCTTCCCCTCAGTATTATCTATGTGGTCTTTCCAATTTAATTTGCTCCTAATTGTAATTCTTAGGTATTTAGTCGAATTGACAACCCTTAGATTTGTGCGATTTATCGTATACCCAAAATTTATCGGATTTCTTTTAGTACCCTTGTGGATGTCCTCGCACTTATCTTTGTTTCTTTGCCACTTTTCACACCATACAGAAATTCTCTCTAGATCGTTTTGTAATTGGAATTGATTTAACTAGACGGTAAATTAGAGGGTCATCTGCAAACAGTCTAAGGGGACTGCTCAGATTATCACCTAGATCATTTATGTAAATCAGGAACAGCAGGGGGCCTATACACCACCTTGCGGAACGCCAGATATCACTTATGTTTTACTCGATGATTTACCGTCTATCACTAGCAACTGTGACTTCTCAGAGGAAATCACAAATACAGTCACACGACTGAGATGATACTCCATAAGCACTCAATTTGGCTAGTAGTCGCTTGTGAGGAACGGTATCAAAAGACTCCTGGAAATCTAGGAATATGGAATCGATCTGAGATCCCTTATCGACAGCACTGATTACTTCAACAGAACAAAGAGCTAGCTGTGTTGCACAAGAACGATATTTTCTGAATCCTTGTTGTTTATGTATCAGTATGTCATTTTCTTCAAGGCGATTCATAATGTTCGAGCACAGTATGTGCTCCAAAATCCTACTGCCAATCGAGGTCAGTGATACGGGCCTGTAATTAAATGGGTTGCTCCTATTTCCTTTCTTGAGAATCGATGTGACCTGTGCTACTTTCCAGTCTTTAGGAAAAGACCATTTGTCAAGTGAGCGGTTGTATATGATTGCTAAGAAAGGCGCTGTTGCGTCTGCATACTCTAAAAGGAACCTGATCGGTATACCATCTCGACCAGAAGACTTGCCTTTCTTAAGTGATTTGAGTTATTTCTAACACGTAAGAGAACAGAGTATGTCCGTGACGAATCTTTGTTTCGTCAGCGTTTGCCCAGTCATCACCAGTCGTGGGCTGAGGACGGACCCTATTGCACCCCACACCATGACGCCGGGAGTAACACTTCTGGGCTTTTTCAAAACATTAGAATAATTGGAGCTTTCAACATGTCGCAGCCATAGCCGTCGACAACGGTCTTCTGGGTTACTGTGGAACCGTGACTCACCGCCGAACCCACTGAGACGACATTCCTCAGTATTCCATGCTTCCCAGTCAAGGCTCCAGTCCAAATGCAGCCGTTTGTGTTGTGATCTTAAAGGCAGCCTACTAGTCCCTGATCAATGGAGCTGACCCAGAATTTTGAAGGAACTCCATTACTTCTTCAACGCTGGCAGTCGTAGATGTGAAGGCGTTGTGATGTGTTGGGTACACAATACTGCGATCCTCCCTTTTGTGGTAGTCAGGCGTGTCCACTGGAACCTCAAATGGTTCAAATGGCTCTGAGCACTATGAGACTTAACATCTGAGGTCATCAGTCACCTAGAACTTAGAACTGCTTAAACCTAACTAACCTAAGGACATCACACACGTCCAGGCCCGAGGCAGGATTCGAACCTGCTACCATAGCAGCAGTGCGGTTCTGGACTGAAGCCCCTAGAACCGCTCAGCCACAGTGGCTGGCACTAGAATCTCGACTAGAACATGTCTGTCCTTACGTTCCCATGCAGAACAACATTGGGTCATTGTGAAGTGGAAGCCCCAGAGGTCTGGATATTGCACGATTTGATTAGCCTGCCAAATGGAGACCCACAATGTCGCCCCTTTCCACCAGTGTCTGGTGCTGATAACGCTGTGTCACATGTGTACATGTCACTTCCGTGTCCTTCACAGTAATCACCCAATATCTGACGCTGTTCATGCCTCTTATATGGCCATCCAGAACTGGCAACAACACGAACAAGACTAACTCACTTTGGTGGCTGTTGTACCTGTCCCCGAGGACGTATCCACCCTTAGTGTGTACATACACGTAGTTACGTACGATCACGTCTTCTGGGTGCTTCACTTTTTTGCCACATAGTAAATTATGTTGTCTGTCATTTATGTTATGTTTTGTCCCTCACACATGCAGATATCTATTACACACATTTTAATGTCGTCAACGAGAGTTAGCAGACAATATTTTACGTCAAAGCGAATGTCCCGATACTATCTTTCCCCACATTTCGAAGAAAACAAATTCTGCTTATGTTTATTACTCTCGCGCTAATTTTGATGCTTAACTAACTACAAAAACGGCTCTATAAGTAGTTTGTTACCTTAACTTACGTCCATGCTGCAAGTGACTCGGTATCCGTTGATCTTGGTGGCCAAATGTTGGATGCATCTCCACCGAGTTATATTTTCGCGTTTGTTTTGTTGGGATGAACTTCGATAGGAACTGAGAAATGTGCTGTCTCATGATCGCGTTGGAACGACATTTCTTCGGGAGTGTTGATGAGTACACCAACCAGAATTCCAATAGTCCTATTTGAAAGAAAACCGGACACCATTAGGTGGGAACAAAAGACATTCAGCGCAATCAAGCCACCGTCGTTATCTTTTGCTTTGAGACATTATACCAAAAATTTACTGAGATGCACATGAACATGTTGAAACGTCCCCTTAGAAAAATTATACACGACTGTGCTTAAACTGACACACAATAGTTTTTAGCGCAACACAATCTGACTTTCAATAATCCCTACAAGAGAATGGCCCTGACTAACATTAACCTATATGTTTCAGAAATCACTTACCTCACAAAAATCTTCGTTACTCGAACTACTGCAATACAGCGAGTGCCACTACTGCCAGCTAACTAAAAGATTCAAACTACTGAAGGCACTAACTACTGATAGGCATATTTAGCAAATGAAAGATTTTAATAGAGAACAAACAATGTATTTACCTTAATAGTCATAATATATATAGCAGTTCATGACATCCATTCTTACAAAATTCAAAACTCCGCCATCTCTCTCCCCACATCCACCACTGCTGGCGGCTCACCTCCAACTGCGCAACGCTACGCGCTGTCAGCATCCAGCTGCCGCTGCCCAACACTACAATGGCAGACAACAATGCAAACCAGCCACAGACTGCACACGGCAAAGCCAGTGATTTTCACACAGAGCGCTACGTGGCGGCGGCGTTACCAATAAAAAAAACCTAAACATCCTACTTACATAGCCCCCACGCTCCCCACAAAAAATTTACAAATTGTTTTGGACAGTGGCCAATACAGATTTTTTTCATAATTACAATAACAAAGAAATGAAGTGCACACACTTATCGAGACAATGTTGGTCAAAAGCTAAAATTTTGTCACAGTCCATAAAGACAGTCCTGATCATTCATCACAGTAAAATAGCAGTGTTTTTCTCAAAGTCTGAGCAGTGAAAGAGAATGCACACGGAAGTAGTGGATTTCCATGCAATCTTGAATTGTCCTTCCAATGGAAAGACAGTGCTGACTCTTGACATGCAGACAGGTAATGGACCACAACAGAGCAAACCCACAGCACAGTCAGTCGAAGTTTTAAAGACTATTGGTAGGTAGGTCGTCACAGAGTAGACCCACTGTAGTCTTGGTAGAGATTACGGTATTGGTGGGCCACCAGAGGTGCAGACCCACTGCAGTCCTTGTAGAAATAATTGTATTGTTGAGTCATCAAAGGTGTAGACCCACTGTAGTCCTTGTAGACATGGCTAGCAGCCAACTGTTGCGACTGTGCAGGTTCACAATCACCATTGAATAGTTTTGCAGACAATATAGCAAGTCCATAACCACCACTTGTGCACTCACAAAAAATGTTTTTGAAATGTCCTTACAACCAGCAATGCTGTTATCCAGTCCCTTACTGAATTATTAACACACGTGCAAACACTATCAGTCCCTACTTCTCACATATTGTCCATATACTATGACCAACAGAAACGTGTGCAGTGAAATATAATTTACAAGTTACTTAATTTGATGAACTGGTGCCAATTACAATTTTATAACATAAGAATACAATAACAAAGGTACAAAATACATCTTTAAAGAACATAACAATACAGACAACATTTGCAGTAGTACAGGCTTTACAAAAGAATCGAAATAGAAAATACATCGGTGTTACCAAAATTACGACATAAGTACATAAATAAAAGATCAGAATAACTTTTGAAACATCAACTTCACACAAGAGCATTAGAACAAAATAGGATAAATAATGTGTAAACATCTTTACTAAGTAAATAACATGTTATGAAGGCAAATTATATTTGAGGATAACAGTATTCCTCATCATAGTGAATGTAGCTTAGTATTAGAAGATAAAAAATTCTATGAACAGTACACAGAGACAGGAAGAAAACAAATACACAAGGGTACACAAAAGCATAGTGGGATAACACAAGAGGAAAGGGCAGCGTTTGTTTTCAGTGTAACATTTGGTACTGTAGTCCAGCCCGAAACTTCATTCTGTAGATCTTTCGTCATATCTCAACATTTGTTTCCACCAAAAATATCCTATCCAAGCATGCTTTCTGTATTTTGTTCACATCCTACTTCAAAAATAGTTTTTATCCACTGCACACTACTTTTTTTGGCCAAACCATTTTCTTATAGCTTCTCAATGCTTTTCTTTCAATTCATCATAGTTAGTTTCTTATATAGTCTACCCCCTCTTAAGCTAACTTAAACCTACTGAGCTCAGATGCTAAACTAAGGGGCGACGCGATGCAGCAGCACAAAACAAATTAACACAAACAGCAATGACCCAAAAAATTGCAGATTTGCAAAGCAAGCAGCAGTAAATGTAATAACTTATATCTAAACATGACAAACCCACAAGCAGAAAAAATAGTATACTAAAGACAATAATGCAGATAAGGGAAATGTATATTCACATCTTAATGTCTATGAAATTAAAGTGGCGCACTACAAAAACTAATTCTAAAAAAAATTACCAAGTACTAGAAAAGAAATTATATATGCAGTTACTGTTACTAGTCCCTTCTTATTGTTCTTTCCTTTCCAAGTGCTCCTTTTTTTGAATAATGTGGATCATAAAATTATTATTTAACATATCTGTTGACAGAAAGTTTTCACATTAGCAAATGCATTGAATTTTATTTTATAAAACCAATGTGGTAACACAGCTGGAAAACAGATATCAAATGAAACAAGCAACTATGAAAGGCAAAGCATAAAAATATCATTCAATAGTCATGTGACATATCGTAAGTTAGTACAAATTCTCGTAACTCTCGTAGAAAGACGCTTGTCATTATCAGGTGTGCAGATGTAAGAAAGTATCTTTCCAAGTAATGAGCGTGTCGTTTTTGCGATGTTTTCTACAAAGGAATGTCAATAGCGAGGATAATAGACTCTTTATTTTTTTCTCCACCTGTGCCTCTGAAAGGCACACACTAATGGCTTGTTTCCAGGTGGCTGTCGTGCAGCTGGGTGCCCACGACGCATTACGTGCAGGTGGTCACTTAACTTACAAATCGGTAGAAACAAACAAAAAATTGTAGTCGGCATTGTAATACATTCACACATTTACATACATTTCATAACTCTTAAAGTACGATTCTTGGTTTCCAACAACCTTTTTCACAAACCAGAGTCCCTAACCGCTACTCATTATTCCTTACCTTATTATACATATACATATTCCTAGACACTTCTTCAATATTTCATCATAATAAATACGTAGCATAATCAAATTCCTCATATAGCATCAGCTTATTGATGATAAACATACCTCAACAGCATAATACACATAGTCATCGTAATAATAATATCGTAACACCTCAGTCAACTCTCAAAATCGTCGTAGCTTCCTCCAATAATTTCAAAACCTAAAAAAAATTCTCTGTTCATGTCAAAAGTGTCATCTTCCTCAAACGTACTTTAAAAATCATGATCCCATACCAAATACATCATTCAAAGCTCTCATAGTATCACAATGGTTCTGAAAAAATATGAACAGTTCACAAAGTACAGACAAAATACAATTCTGTAAGTGTGAAGTTATCCAACTGTGTATTTACGTAAACATCTGTCACTGGTGTAGTACAATAAATGTTTGTCTCTCCCAGTTAAATGATCAGATAGCTGTGTAATTAATGTGTTAGAGAAATATGGTATCGATGTTTAAAGTTGTATAAGCAAATACCATATTAGCTAGGGCTCCTTGTGCTTGCCATACACATGGTACACAAAGTATGCGTGTACCCCCCTGAGGATTAATGTAATTATATCCTCAGGTGTTACAGATTACAGCAATGGAATGAAATGTATCACGGAAAACCTTTGTATCATTGTACTTCAAATATCTTTAAAAATAAATGTTTTAAGTACAAAATTAATCACTCAAATACGTGTACTGTAGCGATAAACTGTGCGTCTTGTTGTAAGATAATCTCTGTGCTGTGGAAGTGTCGTAGTTATCGTCCTCCGAAAATTAAGTTCTGCAGAAGCCAGTGTACTTACCTCATGATAAACAAAAGTGAAATGCTTTGCGTATAGATATCGTAGTTACTACGCTTATTGCTGTGATGAAGTAAGTACTGTACTATAACGTATTGTTGTGCTACAGAAAAGGCTGTCTCATTGTAGCTATACCACAAAGTTACTACTAAAACATGTTTTCCTTTCCAGAAGAATTCAGAAAAACTGTGCAGATATAAAACAGATACACCGCAAAAGCACAATGTAAATTGTGTCACACATTAGTAGCGCCGTGACGTAATCGTGTAGCTATCAAAGAAACCAAACGCTAAGTCATCTTTAATCTCACAGAAAGTACTTCAAATAAAGAATGTCTTTTCAACTGAACCAAAATGTTGCATTAAAACCTCATTAACAGTATATGTTCTAAGTATGTAAGCCTTATAGTCGTTACGTAATCGTGCAACTAACAAGCAAGAATGTACAAATAACAACACTGTGTCGTCTGTTCACTATAACAATGCATTCGTAATTTCTCTTTAAAAATGTTCCCTAGGTTCGAGGCTGGATAGTTAACTTCAAAACATTGTTGCATTTTAACACTTTCTCAGTGTGACAAACCATACTAGAAATGTGAAGTGAAATGTTTTATGGCAAAGACAAAGTTAAAAAGCAGATTATCTTTCAATAAGCGGTTTTACATGTGAAATATGGTGCAATCCTTTACTCTTCATAGTGCGCAGAATTTCAGTTTCAACGCAACTACCACGATGTATACATCGGTAAGGAATGCTAAAATTTTGCTCAAGGTTAGCTTATGTTATTTTTCTCTGAGCCAGGCGGCGCACGCGGCTGCCTGCGGTGCAAGTCATTGTTTGTCTCTTTGTTGGCGCGCGCCGTTATTGGGATTAGGAGAGCTAACTTCTACAAATTCACCTTGACGAGAAGGCCCTGCCCTGTTTGAAGCTCGCCAGTTCTGATGGAATTCAGGTCTGTCGTTTTGTCGGTAGTTTCTGTAATTTCTTTCTTGTCGGTTAAGTGGTGGAGAACATCTCCCTGAATCGTAACTGCGCGCTGAACTGTTGCGTCTGAAGTTATTCTGTCTCCCTTGATAGTAATTGTTTTGGCTCCCATATTGTCTGTTTCTACGATTGTCTCTGTTATAATCATTACTACGGAAATGCGATCTTTCTCTGTAGCTATTACTCTTCTGCCAACAGTTGTCATACGGGTGGTGTCTGTTTTGGTCACGATTTGTATCGTGAGACTAGCCTTGTCGTGTCCAGTTATTATTTCTTTCATTACGGAATTGCGACGGATGTGACCTGTAATTGTTGTGTTCCTGTTTTCGCGTTCCGCGATTGTCAGTAACAATTTCTAATTCTTGTAAGAGCCCATGAAAAGCTTCAATGTCGTCTTTGCAACGTCCTGCCAAAATAATATGCCGTAAATGTTCCGGTAATTTGATTAAGCAAATGTGGATGAGTTCTGAGGGGCTGTATGGGTTTGACAGGTACTGATTCTTGTGCAACATGTTTTCAAAATATTTCACAAGACTGGAAAATTCAGATTGTTTGAAATGTTTCATCATTATGATGCCATGTTTTACTCGGTCTTGTGTAGCTTGAGACCAATATGCTGAGAGGAAGGCATGATAAACTTCTCCTTCAGTGTGGCAATCGTGAATGACCGATCGCATTCTTACAGCTGGTTCATCCTCCAAGTAGCCACACATAAATTCTAATCTGTGTTCTAATGACCAGTTGGGAGGAAAACAATGAGAGAATTGATGAAGCCACGCTTGTGGATGAATGTCGTTGCCAGAATTCTTAAATGTTTTGAATTTACGTGTAGTAATGAACAGCTTATAGTCAAAATCATCATGTCGGCGAGTCGCATGTCGGTCATTGTTACATCGTTTCGGCGGTTCCATCTCAAAATTCAGTGTACCTTGCCAATTTCTTTCACGATTTCCGAAATGCCCTGTGTTATTATTTTGTGGTTGTTCTGTATTGCTATGTCCCTCTTCCTATACTGGGGCGCGAGTGTCCTCTGAAATATGTAATTCTTGCATTACTTGAGCCAACTGATCTTGTATTTCCCGCATTTCTCTTGTGTACTGTGTCTTGATTTGATTTTGATTCTGTTTGAATTTTCTAATTTGTTCATACTCTTCAGTGTCAGTGAAGGCTACAGGTTTTGTGTCATTCAGATCATCATCTACCTTTGTAGATAAGTTAGTGAACTGATCTGAAAGTTCGGCTACTTTATCCGATAGTGAAATTATTTCCTCTGTGTGTCTTTCTGAACCAATTTTCAGAGTATCTACTGTGTCCTTTAAGTTCGCTTGAGTTTTTGCAAGTTGCGTAACCGAATCGGTAGATGCAACTGAGTCAATTTTAGCTTGCAAGGTCTCATGATTTTCATGAACAATAGTTTGCAGTTCTTTTATGGCTGCTTCGTGATTCTGTAATGCATTTTCATGCCGCGAAAGAATAGGTTGGAAATGCTCACAAATTTGTTTTTTTACGTCATTACAGACTTTTTGACATTGCGATTCGATGTTATGTAACTCATTAGTTAAATCTTCACGAGTTTGTTCAAGTGTGGTGTCTAACTTTTGAAGCTTTTGTTCCATTGTGTCTAACTTCTGAAGATTTTGTTCCATTGTGTCTAACGTTTGAATCTTTTGCTGTGTTTGTCTCTGATTTTGTTCCATTGTGTCTAACTTTTGAAGATTGTGTTCCATTGTGTCTAACTGTTGCTGTGTTTGTCTCTGATTTTGTTTCATTTGCTGCATTAATTGCAATAATAATGTATTAGTGTCTGGAATCTGTTCCTCTATGCTTTTCGGCAGTGCATTTGCACCGGCAACATTCACATTTTGACAAGCAGAAAATGTGTCTTGACTTATTTGAGAAAACGGTGAGGACGCAAAACCTGAATGTACAGTATTTGCAAGATTGTGTCCTGTCATTTCGGAATCCTGAGGCGAGCTGTTGCCGACCGATCGATCGATAACGCTTCCCTGTTCACTAATTGTTTCACTGCCTACACCATTATTTGCAACCCGCTCCATTTCCCTATACACAATTACCAAATTACTACTTTGAACATTAGTTAATTCATTACATGGTGGCGCTAATATACTGCTTTCATCTTCACTGTCATTTCTCAGTTTACTTTGGAGCCTAGTATTACGTTTTTCACACGCCATATTTGTCACAATATTTCACACGACAACACAGAAAAACACAATTTGAAGAGCAAAAATAAGAGAACACATTAACATAGCACTGAAAATAATATCTAGTTAATTGCAAGCGCAGCTGCGAAATACTTGGTGCAAATCTACATGCATGTCACAACTGTTTTACTGTACAACAATGAAAGACTACAACTACAAAGGAGATTTTCTCTACAATTACGCGCTAGCAATAAACAAAATCTATACTTATTACACAAACTACAAGAAAAAAATCAGAAGATCCCAGTGAGGTATCCTCGGCTAAGGGTCGACATATGAAACGTCCCCTTAGAAAAATTATACACGACTGTGCTTAAACTGACACACAATAGTTTTTAGCGCAACGCAATCTGACTTTCAATAATCCCTACAAGAGAATGGCCCTGACTAACATTAACCTATATGTTTTAGAAATCACTTACCTCACAAAAATCTTCGTTACTCGAACTACTGCAATACAGCGAGCGCCACTACTGCCAGCTAACTAAAAGATTCAAACTACTGAAGGCACTAACTACTGATAGGCATAGTTAGCAAATGAAAGATTTTAATAGAGAACAAACAATGTATTTACCTTAATAGTCATAATATATATAGCAGTTCATGACATCCATTCTTACAAATTTCAAAACTCCGCCATCTCTCTCCCCACATCCACCACTGCTGGCGGCTCACCTCCAACTGCGCAACGCTACGCACTGTTCACATCCAGCTGCCGCTGCCCAACATTACAATGGCAGACAACAATGCAAACCAGCCACAGACTGCACACGGAAAAGCCAGTGATTTTCATACAGAGTGCTACGTGGCGGCGGCGTTACCAATAAAAAAACCTAAACATCCTACTTACAATGTAACGTAAGAGTTTACTTGGACTCATCCGATATGTCTATCTTACAATACGGGTAAACAATATATTAAATGTAAGCCTTTTTCTATTTCCCTTGTAAGGTCATAGAGTACTATATGCGGAAATGTTTTCCGGTATAAGACTTGTACCCACTAAGACCTTTTTTGCAGTATCTCATCTGGGAGAATAGTATGTAACACGAAAAAAAAAAAAATCAGAGGCAGGCAACCATAACAACGGGGCTCTGACCGAGACTACGAATACGTGATATCCCGCTTCCGCCTGCCGCAGCCCTATGTGGTATGAACGGCGGTCGTCACCATTGGCAGCATGTCGTATGTATCATAATTATTGACGACAAATGTTACTTGTGAGAGTATACGATAATAGAAGCAAATACTAAGTATTGTCCCCGCTCTGTGGTGGAACCGACTTTCTTCTTGCACCAAGGACTACTGTAGCTGGAGTTACTTATTAGATAAATACTCTGTTTAGGATTATCCACCTGTTCCAGTGTTCCATATGGTCTGAAGTTCTACGAATATTAATTGAATATTAGCCCCAGTCTACATAGTAAGGAGAATACTGTGCAACGGAAATTTAGTTACAGAACTCCAGTCCGATCGATCAAGTTTTACACTGCACTCACTAATTCAGATAATTCTCTCTTACTGGGTAGACGTGGTAAGTGATTACGGAGGAGGAAAAGCGTACTGGTATGCCCGTTGGAGTTAAGTTTTACAATACATGTAGCCGCATACTGAATATTTATTTAACAGATGGAGCCTACTCCTGAAATTACAGTCATATAGAACACTTAAAAATGACACTAATCGCATGATTCCATACGTCCAAATAATAAAAGCGTATCGAAAATTGTTCATCAGGAAGGATTTGTGGGTTCAGGAAATGCAGCTTGGACACGCAATTACCCATACGTAAGCGTTCGAAAGTGAAGCCCATCACTCTCCATTAATAGATGAACCATCAAAGATAGCTCGTGATTCATAGCGAAAAGAATCATGAAAGTTAACTGGATAATGGTGCATAAGGTAAATTGTGTGTTGTTAAGAGTAGAGTTTCGTTCCACTTGGATTTACATGCGAGAGCGTTTCGAAAGTTCTGCGTACTACGAGAGAGAACTGATTAAATTAATTTATTTTGCAAAATATCTTCACAGGGCTTCAATATAATCAACATTCTTCCTTATGACAGTTTTCCAACGTTTTGGCAACTTCTGTGTTCCGGATAGAGCACTTTTATTGGTGACCTGTCTGATTACTCGAGTTACCTCACTGGAAGCTTCATCAGTTGTATCAAGACGTTTTCCACGGAGCTGTTCCTTCAGTTTGGGAAACAAATCAAAGTCTGGTGCGCTCATATCAGGACTGTATAGTGGGAGGCGTAGAGCTTCTTAGCCATACTTGACGAGCGTTCCTGCCACTCTTAGGACAGTATGCGGGTCTTGCATCGTCGTACAAAATGCAAGCATGCCAGGCCTTATTTGACGCGCCCAAAGCATTTTGCAGAAACAATTTGTACCACGTGCTTGTTACAGACGTCCTCTGGGGCAGTCTGTTTGTAGCTTTAACTCCATTAATGTTATTCGCAATGACCATCAGTATCACTGTCATTTTTTGGCGGTGGAATTTCTCCGGGTGTAAATACTCGGAACGTTTCCACTGCGACGACTGAGGCTTCAGTTCTGGCTCATAATCTAGTATCCACGTTTCAGCAAGTGCAACAATCCTTTTCAGAAACTGTTCTTCTATTCTGTATGCTTGAAATAATTCTACAGCGATTCTTTTGCAACCTGCTTTCTGCTATTTACTAAGATCATGCGGAACCTACCTGGCAGCAATTTTTCTCATCTTTACATTTTTTTATTTGTATTTATTTACAAGTCTAGTTCCATAGGACCAAAATGAGGAGCAAATCTCCAAGGCCAAGGACATGTCAATACATGAAATTACAACATAAAAGTAATAACAGATTAAAATAAAATGTTTATGACAAATGTCAGTCCATGAGTTTAACTGCAATCAGTTTGCCTACCTAGAGACTTGCTAAACATCTTGCAGGATTATTAGCACCATTATTGGGACATTGCGCACACCATGTTGTCAACTCGCAGAAATTTGTGGAGACACTCACGAGAATGAAGATAGGCCCAAACGACCTAATGGTTAGCCTGGATGTTGTGTCACTTTTTACGAGGGTGCCAATACAAGATAGGCTGGATCTTTTGGCCTAACATTTTCCATCTGGAACCATTAAGTTGTTCCGTCACGTCCTAACGACAACGTACTTTTTGTACTGCGATGAATATTATGAGATGACTGACGGCACAGCCATGGGATCACCACTGTCTCCAGCAGTCGCAAATTTCTTCATGGAGCACTTTGAGGAGCAGGCTCTGCAAACTGCGACATTACGGCCATCTTGCTTTCTACGATACGTTGATGACACCTTCCTGATATGGCCTCATGGTGAAGATACACTACAGCAGTTCGTCGATCATACACTCCTGGAAATTGAAATAAGAACACCATGAATTCATTGTCCCAGGAAGGGGAAACTTTATTGACACATTCCTGGGATCAGATACATCACATGATCACACTGACAGAACCACAGGCACATAGACACAGGCAACAGAGCATGCACAATGTCGGCACTAGTACAGTGTATATCCACCTTTCGCAGCAATGCAGGCTGCTATTCTCCCATGGAGACGATTGTAGAGGTGCTCGATGTAGTCCTATGGAACGGCTTGCCATGCCATTTCCACCTGGCGCCTCAGTTGGACCAGCGTTCGTGCTGGACGTGCAGACCGCGTGAGACGACGCTTCATCCAGTCCCATACATGCTCAATGGGGGACAGATCCGGAGATCTTGCTGGCCAGGGTAGTTGACTTACACCTTCTAGAGCACGTTGGGTGGCACGGGATACATGCGGACGTGCATTGTCCTGTTGGAACAGCAAGTTCCCTTGACGGTCTAGGAATGGTAGAACGATGGGTTCGATGACGGTTTGGATGTACCGTGCACTATTCAGTGTCCCCTCGACGATCACCAGAGGTGTACGGCCAGTGTAGGAGATCGCTCCCCACACCATGATGCCGGGTGTTGGCCCTGTGTGCCTCGGGTGTATGCAGTCCTGAATGTGGCGCTCACCTGCACGGCGCCAAACACGCATACGACCATCATTGGCACCAAGGCAGAAGCGACTCTCATCGCTGAAGACGACACGTCTCCATTCGTCCCTCCATTCACGCCTGTCGCGACACCACTGGAGGCGGGCTGCACGATGTTGGGGCGTGAGCGGAAGACGGCCTAACGGTGTGCGGGACCGTAGCCCAGCTTCATGGAGACGGTTGCGAATGGTCCTCGCCGATACCCCAGGAGCAACAGTGTCCCTAACTTGCTGGGAAGTGGCGGTGCGGTCCCCTACGGCACTGCGTAGGATCCTACGGTCTTGGCGTGCATCCGTGCGTCGCTGCGGTCCGATCCCAGGTCCACGGGCACGTGCACCTTCCGCCGACCACTGGCGACAACATCGATGTACTGTGGAGACCTCAAGCTCCACGTGTTGAGCAATTCGGCGGTACGTCCACCCGGCCTCCCGCATGCCCACTATACGCTCTCGCTCAAAGTCTGTCAACTGCACATACGGTTCACGTCCACGCTGTCGCGGCCTGCTACCAGTGTTAAAGACTGCGATGGAGCTGCGTATGCCACGGCAAACTGGCTGACACTGACGGCGGCGGTGCACAAATGCTGCGCAGCTAGCGCCATTTGACGGCCAACACCGCGGTTCCTGGTGTGTCCGCTGTGCCGTGCGTGTGATCATTGCTTGTACAGCCCTCTCGCAGTGTCCGGAGCAAGTATGGTGGGTCTGACACACCGGTGTCAATGTGTTCTTTTTTCCATTTCCAGGAGTGTATGAATGCTGTCCATCGCAACATTAAATGTACTGTCGAGATGGAGAAGGACTGCAAGTTACCAGTCTTGGATGTTTCGGTTGAGCGGAAGGCAGGAGGCCAGCTTGCTCACTTAGTGTACCGGAAACCAACATACACTGATCGGTACTCGAGCGCCAATAGTTGCCACCACCCTGTACACAAGAAATCTGTCCTGAACACGTTGGTTCATAGAGCCAAGTTTATCTCTGACGACGACCACCTACAGTCTGAATTGCAGAACTTAAAACGTGTTTTCGGGGAAAATGGATACAGCAAAATGGACGTCGCAAACGCTTTCAAGGGCCGCCGACGAAAGACACCTGGTGAATCAGAAGAAGAGGCCAAACGGACTGTATTCCTCCTATTCTGTGGAGCAACTAGCTGTAAGTTAGGACTTCTGCTGCAGAAACATGGGCTAAGACCAGTGTTCCGGCGCGCCCCCAAGATACGAGATATGTTGCGCCTTGTTATGGACGACATTGCTCTCCGAGTGTCTGGTGTGTATGATGTACCCTGTGAACGCGGCAGGATGTACATTGGACAGACAATTCGCTCAGTTGCGGAGCGTTGTACTGAACACAAGCGCCATATAAAACAGAGGGAGCCTGACAAGTCGGCCACAGCGGGGCATTGCCTAGAAAACGGACATAAAATACAGTTCGAAAATACAATAGTGTTGGCTCATGCGGCTAGATATTGGGAGTCCGTTATAAAGGAAGCGGCCGAGATTCGCTTAAACAACAACAGTTTCGACGCAGACCAGGGATACACACCCAGCAGGGCATCGGGACGGGCGTTGGACATCGAAAGAAAGCAGAGACAGATGCGCGACGCGGGAGCGGCAGTTTCAAACGTGGCACCTGACTCTGGCGCCACCTGACGTCACCGATGCTGCCACGGGCAATAATAGCTCCACTAACTGCACGGGTCGACTTAGGCGCGCGCGCCACATTAGATCGATCTGATTGGCTGCTGATGATGTCATCATGCCTATATGAGTGAGAGACCGTAACAGCCCCGGCAGTCAGTGAACTCCTGACGACAATGGCGGAGATGGCCATCGAAAGCTCTAGCATTTATTTCGAAATGACGCGGCTGGAAAACCGAGAACGTTTTATTCAAACGAAATCAGCATTACAGCATGAATCAGCTTAATTTTTCAAGGAACTCCTCGACAGGTTAGAAGGAGTGTCCCATGAGGAAACTCTTCAGTTTCGATTTTAAAGGGCATGGATTGCTGCTGAGATTTTTGAATCCGAGGGGTAGCTTATTGAAAACAGAGGCAGCAGTATACCGCACTCCTTTCTGCGCAAGAGTTAAGGAAGTCCGATCCAAATGCACAATTGATTTCCGCCGAGTATTAACTGAGTGGAAACTGCTTATTCTTGGGAATAAGCTAATACTGTTAACAAGAAATGACAGTAAGGAATATATATATATATATATATATATATATATATATATATATATATATATATATATATATATATTGAGAGGCCAATTCCAAAATATCCAGACTCGTGAACAGGAGTCGACAAGAGGTTGATAAAATTACACCACTTATTGCTTGAACCGCGCTTTTCTAAGCCAAAAATATCCTTTCAGACTGGGGAGAGATACACCAAAACATAATACCATACGACATAAGCGAGTGAAAACAAGCCAACTAGATTAATTTTCGTGTCGAAGCATAACTTACATCAGATACCATTCGAATGGTAAAAGTGGCGTCAGTAAGTCTTTGAACAATATCTTGAAGGTGGGCTTTCCATTACAGTTTACTCTGTATCTGACTACCTAGAAACCTGAAGTGTTCAGTTTCACTAATCATATGCCCTTTCTGTGAAATTAAAGCTGTCAGGTTTTTTTCCACACAGTTTCGAGAGAACTGCTGGATGTTTGTAACTTCCTGCCACAATATTTCGGTGCAGAGTTTTCTGGCCATCTTCAGGTGATACTGAAGACTCTGCGCCGAAATATTGTGGCAGGAAGTTACAAACATCCGGCAGTTATCCCGAAATTTTCTGGAAAAATATGTCCGTCGGGAAAGTTTTAAACTTCACGTCAGGTTTTATTGAGTTGTGTGTTAGAAACTGTAAAAACTGAGTCTTACTGTGATTTAGCGTTAGTTTATTTTCTAAAAGCCGTGAACTTAGGTCATGAAATGCAGCATTTGAATCCGAGCGAATGCTCCGCACAACATCCCTTACTACCAAGCTAGTGTAACCAGCAAACAAAAATATTTTAGAGTTACCTGTAACACTAGAAGGCATATCATTTATATAAATAAGGAAAAGAAGCGGTTCCAACACTGACCCCTGGGGCAGCTCCCTCCCCCCCCCCCCCCCCCCAGCCCCACAGTTGAATGTACCCCACTCAGCCCCCTACTTCACTCAGACCCCACATCACAGCTATTCTTAACATTGTGAATAATAACCTTTTGCTGTCTGTTGCTAAAGTAAGAGGTGAACCAATTGTGAGTTATTCCCCGAATTCCGTAATGATCCATCTTCTGGAGCAATATTTTGTGATCAACACAATCAAACGCCTCGGTTAAATCAACCCATCCAGTACCTCACACAGAAAGGAGAATTAGCATTTTCAGTTGTTAAACGACTTCTGAGGCCGGACTGTATATCAGACAGCAAATCATGTGATATAAAATTATCATTACATACACAGCCTTTTTAATAACTTCAGCAAACACTGATCTCATAGAAATAGGTCTAAAAGTGTCTAAATTCTCTCTTCCTCTCTTTTTATAAAGCGGCTTTACTACTATTTTAATCGTTCAGTAACCTCACCATTCCTAAAGGAATAATTCTGTGAACTGAAGTGACAGACATTCTGGCCTCATATGCAATATCCTCACATGTTTTTCGTCGATAATTTCGCAAAATTTCAATAACATTAACCTGACAGGGGTAGTCTGCTGCAGTAAATGCTCTTTCACGTCTTGTGTTTGCGTGCTTCGTCTCACGACCCCCACGGAAACGAGCAGACCACCGTGATGCCGTTGTTCGACCCCACGACTATTCCCACAAACCTCTGTCAAAGCTTTGTAACTTTCCATTAGATTCTTTTCAAATAGGGCTTCTATTTTGATGTAGCAACGCTGGTCAATAAGTGTAATCCGACTCAACTGACTTTCAACTTCCATTTTAAAATGGAGCTTTCACGACACTGTTGTGCGAACAAGAAAAGACGCAGGAAACAAGGGAGTAACGCCTTGTTGTCACGGCTGATATTTTGAAGACGTTGTCCCAACACTTGGATTCGAAAGCGCCAATCACATGGCCGCACGTCCAGGGACGCACAGACGCGTGAGGTGACACATGTCTACATCTACATCTACATCTACATTTATACTCCGCAAGCCAGCCAACGGTGTGTGGCGGAGGGCACTTTACGTGCCACTGTCATTACCTCCCTTTTCTGTTCCAGTCGCGTATAGTTCGCAGGAAGAACGACTGTCTGAAAGCCTCCGTGCGCGCTCGAATCTCTCTAATTTTACATTCATGATCTCCTCGAGAGTTATAAGTAAGGGGAAGCAATATATTCGATACCTCATCCAGAAACGCACCCTCTCGAAACCTGGCGAGCAAGCTGTACCGCGATGCAGAGCGCCTCTCTTGCAGAGTCTGCCACTTGAGTTTGCTAAACATCTCCGTAACGCTATGACGGTTACCAAATAACCCTGTAACGAAACGCGCCGCTCTTCTTTGGATCTTCTCTATCTCCTCCGTCAACCCGACCTGGTACGGATCCCACACTGATGAGAAATACTCAAGTATAGGTCGAACGAGTGTTTTGTAAGCCACCTCCTTTGTTTATGGACTACATTTTCTAAGGACTCTCCCAATGAATCTCAACCTGGTACCCGCCTTACCAACAATTAATTTTATATGATTATTCCACTTCAAATCTTTCCGCACGCATACTCCCAGATATTTTACAGAAGTAACTGCTACCAGTCATTGTTCCGCTATCATATAATCATACAATAAAGGATCCTTCTTTCTATGTATTCGCAATACATTACATTTGTCTATGTTAAGGGTCAGTTGCCACTCCCTGCCTATCCGCTGCAGATTTTTGTGCATTTCGCTACAATTTTCTAATGCTGCAACTTCTCTGTGTACTACAGCATCATCCGCGAAAAGCCGCATGGAACTTCCGACACTATCTATTAGGTCATTTATATATATATATATATTGTGAAAAGCAATGGTCCCATAACACTCCCCAGTGGCACGCCAGAGGTTACTTTAACGTCTGTAGACGTCTCTCCATTGTCTGGAGAACATGCTGGCCACTCTAGTCGAACGATGTCGGTATCCTGAAGGAAGTCATTCATAAAACGTGCTCGATGGGGGCGCGAATTGTCGTCGATGAAGACGAATGCCTCACCATTATGCTGCCGATATGGTTGCACAATCGATCGGAGGATGGCATTCACGTACCGTACATCCGTTACGGCGCCTCCCATGATCACCAGCGGCTTACGTCGGCCCCACATAATGCCCTGCCAAATCAACGGGGAACCACTCGCTGGACAGTGTGTCTAAGGCGTTCAGCCTGACCGGGTTGCCTCCAAACACGTCTCCGACGGTTGTCTGGCTGAAGGCATATGTGACACTCATCGCTGAAGAAAACGTGACGCCAATCCTTAGCGGTCGAATCGCCATGTTGGTGGGTACATCTGTACCGCGCTGCATGGCGCCAGAGTTGCAAAGATGGACCTCGCCATGGACGTCGGGAGCGAAGTAGCGCATCATGCAGCTATTGCGCACAGTTTGAGTCGTAAGACGACGTCCTGTGGCTGTGCTAAAAGCATTATTCAACATGGTGGCGTTGCGGTCATGGACTGCAGTAGTAGCCCTTGGGCAGCCTGAGTGAGACATGTCATCGACAGTTCCTGTCTCTCTGTGTCTTCTCCATGTCTGAACAAGATCGCTTTGTCCGAGACACCTGGACGCTTCCCTTGTTGAGAGTCCTTCCTGGCACAAAGTTACAATGAGGACGCGATATAATCGCGGAATTGGCCGTCTAGGCATGATTGAACTACAGACAACAACACCCGTGCAGCTCCTTGCTGGTGGAATGATCGGAAACGAGCGGCTGTCGGACCCTCTCCGTTTAATATGCGCTGCTAAAGCATGGTTGTTTACATCTTTGGGTGGGTTTAGTGACATCCCTGAACAGTCAGAGGGGCTGTGTCTCTGATTTAATATCCTGAGTCAACGTCTGTCTCTAGGAATTCAGGGAACTGGGGTGATGCAAACCTTTTTTTGATTTGTGTAGATCGTACAAGATTGTCCATTTCTATGGCCGCCACCATCGCCTGACGTCACTAGACTCCGTTCTGAGGGAAAGGAGCTGTCGTACTGAAACAGTGCAAGAAACCTACAGGACTTTAAGGCACTCATTGCCAATCCATTTGAACATGTCTTCGTACAGATCTTGAGTCATGCGTGGAGAGAACGGAATTCCGACTAGACATTTTCCGTGCCCCAAAGGGTGCATACATTGAGGTGTGTGAAGGAGTAAAGAAAACTTTGTCAGTTTTCACATGCTGAAAACTATCAGTTAATATACGGTCGGTGTGGCCAAGATTTAGGCTCGCAGACCATGCCTGGGCACGTGTGCCAAAGCGGTATGCCTCGCTGCACATGTCAACGCCACTCCACGCTGTCTGATGTGTTTCACATTTCTCAACAACATAAATTACAAAAAAGCAAGTTTTCGATTTCAATTAATCAGTTTTGGCACGCTGAAGGCATAATATAATTTGTATTTGGCACAAACTGTCCGCATACGGACAGACAAAGACAATCTCACAGTTTCGCACGCAGGTTGCCACGTAATCGTGGGTTATTTAGTTTCATAACGGTCTTTCATACAAATATGTTGTTCGTAATACTGTAGGGCTTTTGCAACCTCATTATGCAGGCTTGGAAAATTTATCTGAGAAAAGCGGTGTAAACGTCCCGGGCAGTTTTAACGCAAAAGGATTTGTAATTAAAACTGGAATCACCTATACGTCTGTCAGTTACAACAGCGCATACAAAGGGCCGCTTTCAGGTGAAACGACAGATGTTCTAGAAAACACCCCGGAAACGTAAGTAAGATTAATAGTGTCCTCAAAACATTTATAAAACTGTAGCTGTAATTCTTAAGGCCACAATGAATTATTCAAACATCGTGCTTTCTTTACTGCCAATGAGCTTAGGGACTTGGACTGTCTTTGTCAGAAAGTGTCCTTTCTTCAACACGATTTTATTTAAACTCATCCCCATCAAATCAGAAAGAAGTTACTTTGCAATGTCTTACTGTGGACAGTGTGCAGTCACGTCCACTTAAAATGCAAAGTCTGCAATCCATTCCGGATGTTATAATTTTTGTTACCTGAATTCCTTTGTCCTTCATAAATTCAACAATAGCGAGATTGAAACCCTGGCATGCTCCTTGAATTTATCGGCGCTCATTGCAGTAACGTATGAAGTCTCCATGCAACTTAAAAAGGAATAATGGGTGCGATTTCAGAAATTTTACTATTTATACCCCCCATTTCTTCAGATGCTGCGTGCCTGCAAATTTAGCACAAAGCGCTTCTTCGTGTACAGAACAATGAATTGCGTCTGTCGGTCATTGTGATGTTTTGCTCTCTCGTAGTCATCGAAAAGTTGACATTCTTTCTTGTTGGCAATGTAATACTGTTTCGCAGCAAATAAGCAGTACCCGTCACTTATGCGAATTGAGAGTTTTCGCCCCTTTCTTCTGCCATTACCGTTCGTTTTAATGGCTTGTGACGATAGATCGCTAGACTGCCTCTTTTCGCGCAAACAGCCACTGGATCTGTGGACATCCATCACACCACGAACAAATAACGAAGGGTAAACAGCGCTTACACTACGATTCTGCCGAACGCAGAGATTTACGCCAACCGCAAAATGTCGCACCACAATGATAAATAAAATGTCCCGAGAAGGATCGAACAGAGCCGCCTAACAGGCCAGGAATTGGCCTGCACTTGGCACGCCTTGGCCGGCCCTGAGATGGTATTAAAGTCTCAAGCTACATAGATAATTTATGGACACCCTGTATTATCTTCCATACTCAGTCTTATTTATTATGCAGTAGCTGACAAACACGGCATTGCCTGGGTATTCATTGTGCCAATTTTCTATTAGAAACGGAAACAAAAAACGAACTCCTGTTTGGAGTGAAATATTGAAAAAAATATTTATATGTATTCTTGAAAGCACCTTTCAAGTTGTGAAATAGACATACAAAGAGACATATGTAAACTACAAATGTGTAAATACATTATCCAAATTAAGAAACATTATCCTGAGCGGTTTATGTTTGCTGAGGCTACTGGTTCGTGTGTCTAGAACCCAATTTTGTAAATGTCTCTGTGAAAACGCCTCTTAATAGGTCTGTACATGCCTATCGTTTTCGCCTACAGCTGTTACCGCTTCGCAGTTGAAAGCTCTCAAATGCGCTGTAATATGTTACAGATTTCCTTAAGCTGACTGGACCGTAGGAAAGTCTTAGTAGTAATGAATAAATATATTATAAGTTTATGCGATATTTTTTCACGTATATCAGTGTTTATGACGCCTCCTGAATTGTGTATCATGCAATGATATACGAGGGTTGACTGAAAAGTAATGCCTCCACCTTCGTAACTCTTCAACAGTTGGCAGCATCGGTATGAATCAGGCACTGGCTTGTTCCGTACCTTCTTCTCTACAGCTCCAGTTGGCGGGAAGACTTGGCATTGAACGGTAGTGTTGCTACAGTTTAAAGTATGGAGCACTGTGCAGACGGTCGGTCAATGCGATTTAAGCAACGTGCACTTATTGAATTCTTGACAGCAGAACATGTCACCCCGTAGGGGATTCATCAGAGAATGAAAACAGGTTATGGTGATTGTGTTGATGTGAGTACTGTGGGTCGTTGGGCGAGTATGTGTAAATATGTTGAGGCGGCAACATATGATCTGCGTGACAGAGAGTTGGACGTCCTGTGACAACAACGACCGAGTTTCACTAGCAAAATGTTGACAGATTGATTCGGGACGATCGTTGTACAATCGGCATTTCACAAGAACGCCTGGGTCACATTATTGCTTTGCTTGGATATCGGAAGATGGGTACCCCTGATGCTGACTCCTGAAATGAAAGCGCACAGACTTGAAATTTGCCAGGAACTCCTCTCGCCTTACGAGAATGAAGGTGACGCCTTTCTACATTCAGTTGTGACAGGAGACGAAAAGTGGGTACACCGTCACGACCCGGAGACGAAATGTCAGTCTATAGAGTATCGACACACAGACTCGCCCCAGAAAATGAAATTCAAGACGCAGCCCTCAGCTGGGAAAATTAAGGCCACAGTGTTCTAGGACGCAGATGGTGTTGATTTCCGCGATGGTGGAACAACATTAAATTCAGAGCGTTACGTCACAACGCTGCGAACTCTGCAACGACGGCTAATAAGGGTCCGAAAGGAAAAGGGAAATGTTTTCCTGCAGCATGACAATGCCAAAGTACACTGTTCACGTGCCACCACAGCAGAACTTCAGCGACTGAATCTCACCACCATACGCCATTCTCCATACAGTCCACACCGTCTGTCTTCCATCTATTCCCGATAATGAAAGACGAGCTGTGGAGACATCATTATGCTTCTGACGAAGACGTTGAGAGAACAGTGAGATTGTGGTTGGTAGAGATGTATCCAGATGGCTGGTGATTATGTGGAAAAGTGAATATTGGTAATTAAAGGTCACATTTTAAGGATTAGTTCTGAGTTTGATTTATTAAAATATTCCCATCCAAACCCAATTAACGAAGGTGGAGGCATTACTTTTCAGTCAACCCTCGTATTTGTGTGGGTACATTCAGCGGCATATGTGAACATTGTCAGCGAAATGTGTTGTGAATAGAGTTAGAAGCAAAGAAATAATAAATTTAAACTTCATGCATGATGCGGCATTTTTTCACATATTTAATTGTTTATGGCGTCATATCTCCTTAATTATGTGTCTTAGAATGATAAATTTGTATAGGTACATTCAGCGGCACATGTGGATACATATAGCAAAATATGTGGCGAAGAGGGTTAATAGAAAAGAAGTAATACATTTAAATGCCGCGCATGATGTGGCAGTTTTTCAAGCGTCTCTTTGGTTATTGCGTCATATCTCCTGACCTGTGTGTCGTACAACGGTAATTTTGTAGGCACATTAAGCGGCTTATGTGAATTGCAAATAGACTCGTTAGGAAAGAAGGCATAAAGCTAAACGTCATGCACAAATCAGCAGTTATTCACACATGTCAGACATACATCTTGAACTATTATAAGTAGGTAGTTCTTACCCCAACAGCGATTGTTGCCCGGCAGTAAGGGTTATATGTAACACGTTTGGTTGAAATCGGTCAAGTGGTTTCCGAGTAGATGGGGAACGTACAAACACATATATACATTTATATTTATAATATCTATGGGTAATGTATTTGCTGCAGTTCTTGATTGGAATGCTTCTTCGGACGCTAGAAATCTTGACGTGACTGCCAGTTTATGTCTGAACGTAAGCGCATGCTAATATGGAACTTTGCGAAAAAGATTTATACTCACCTCTTGGCTGTATGGGCTACCTCCTGTTTGCTTCTTGCTAGTAAATATCTTTTCCGGTGACAGTGAGTACCTTCGACAGAAGTCTCCTTTTTTGGAAAAGGGTAGCATGCGAAGGACATAGTATATTGTCATGTTATTACAATGCAAAACCTTCATTTTTACCACCGTATGTGAGAACGTATAGCTGTTTTCAATAAAATAATTTAATTTTCTTCTCAGCAACAGAGAGGCGATGAAATGAGAGTTAATAGTGAAGAACTTCCCCTTTATTTTTATGCTGAGATTCTTATGAGTTATTGACCTGACTTACCTTCAGTTATTTGATTAATAATGCACTGTTTCAATATTCCGTCGCAAATACAACTGTATTAGCGTGTTAGTGAGATGAAATTTAGCAAAATACCCTGTGTTCGGGCAAAACAAGAAAATTTTAACAAGACAACTAAGTAAGTAGTCCTATAGATGTTAATCAAACTCGCCACTGATGACAGTTCACTGAAAGAAAAAAAGGTTAACACCTCAGACGAATACAAGTCACTCCTGTGCAATTTCAGTATAATCGTGTAACGCTTTTCCTTTTAATAACAATCTGCTGACCGGTCCCATTATTAGTTTCAACTGCATAACTTATTGACACACACGTTCGTAGACTCGCTAGATGTAGCATGCAAGTTCTCTTTGTCACTATAATACAGCCGTTGAACCTCACATCCCTTACCGTCCGGTGGCCGGCTGAAATGAAACCTCCTGCATTACTGTTGTCCTCTACCCTGCCACGCCGTCTGGACAGGTGTAGGTCAAGTAATTTCACACACAATCTAGAGCATGTGACAGTAAAATTCTGAAAAGGAAACATCATGTAAAGATAATTAATGTCAACCTACTAAAGCACAAAAAATCACTTCCACTGACATTACTGAACTAATGGAGCTGCTCGAATTCACACTTTCGCACAGCTATTTCAAATTCAACAATACACTCTACAAACAAACAGATGGCCTAACAATGGGCCAAATCTTTTCTGGATTCGAGCTGAAATATTTGTAAACAATTTAGAAGACAAAGTCCTGAATTTCAATCACCACCTTTCCAAAACCATCGACCACTACAGATATGTAGATAACACTATAATTTTAATCAATGGCACAAAAATGACATCAGTGGGTTGAACCAATCATTTAGCATCTCTCATGAAAATATAAAATTCACAGTTTAACTGGCCACCAACCAGGTGACAGTATAATTTTTTTAGATCTTACTATAAGAATAAAGAATAGTAGAAATCAGTCTGAAGTTTACTGGGCGCCTGCCACAACAATACTACCCACCACAGCTCCTCCAGTCACTGCACAGCCCACAAAATGCCAGCATTTAGCTTCATGATCAATAGAGCTGTCCAGCTACCACTCTCTGAAGATAAGTGTGAACAATGAATTGAAATAATATAACAAATAGCTACTGCAAGTGGCTATAGTAGCTCCATAATAGACAACATAGAACATTCAACATTGGCAAAACAATCAAATCATTAAAAACAAAAAGAAAATAACATCTTCCATACAATCTCATTTTTAGGCAATATTTAATATTAGACTGCTAACGACTTCAAACGAAAAGGCATAATTGTTAAACATATCCTTTACCACAGACAACAAGATAGGACCACAGCGACATAGAAAATCCACTTCATCATGCAAGTGTAACCAAAACTGAGTGTTTGGACTGTGTTTCAACATAGGTCTGGTAGGGAGATAACTTGAGACCAGATTCAAGGAACACATGGCAGCACAAAAAACAGAATTCCACAAATGAGCAATAGCCACCCACATGAATGAATCAAAACACCATGTTAACAAGAAAAGGATCACGGTCTTACACATTCACCCTGAAGGCAAAAAACTGAAACACTCCAAACATGAGGCGTATTTGGAAAGCCAGGTCCGATAAGGCGCGAAATGAGACCACTTTGAAAATCCGATGGAACTTTTCACAGATGCGTTGGGCAGTGCCTTTAATGTGCCTGTCGATCGTTTGACGTCGCTTGTTTCAGTTCAGAGTGCAAAGTGATCACATAGAAATGGCTCTCCCGCCCAGTATGTGGATCTGGTGAGAGATTTCTCCGAAGCTGTGCAACCCACAGCGTTTCTTTCTTCAAGACAATTTTCAGCCGCAATCTGCAGGGGCAATGAAGACGCTCCTGCGGCGTTTTCGATGGGAAGTATTTGATCATCCACAATACAGCCTCCCTCCGTTGTTCATCTCTGCTCACATGAACCGCTAGCTACGAAGACAACATTTTGGCACAAAAAATGAAAGGTAGACCAGCCTAAAGATTTGGCGGAAAGCACAGGCGGCAGCTTTCTGTGACGAAGGTAGTGGAACGTTTGTACAACGCCATGACAAATGTCTAATTCTGAGTGGCGACTATTTAAAGAGGTAGTGGAAGGTGTGGCTAAGTGTTGTGAAAAAAGAAAAACATTTTGCAAAAACAGATATAGTGTCTTATGGGATAACAGCAATCAGTGATTTTATAATGTTACTTAAAATCCGTCTTGATTGCGAATTGTGACGTGGCAAGTGAAAGTTCCTGTATTTGGACGGGTTACTCCTGTAACTGAAATATCAGATCTGAAGATGGTTCTGAATGAAAGGAAAACGGTCATATAAATAAAAAAAAGATTGCAATCAAGACAGATTTTAAGTAACATTATAAAAACATTTTGATTTTCACTGTGGTTACAAATGTACAAACACACCACCAGCTTGTTCCCCTGTCAGCTTGAAACTATATCTACATCAACTAATAGCACAAATTCTACATGTATCTTCATATTTTAAAGCATTATGCAATGTATTATTGCAACCTTTAGTTAGTTATTACATATAACACATACAATCTTATGAAGAACCTGATTTGGATAGTTTGCTCTCATCCAATCAGTCCTTCCGTTTTCTCTTACTCTTTCGAGCTCCAGCCTTTCATCCTTATCTCTGAATACAAACTAAACTTGTTATTTATGTATAACTTTACCACTATTGGCAACATATTTATTGCACTTAGTTTCCAACATCTCACCCGATTAAATAAACGAGCAGGAAATTTAGGCTTTATAAACTTGGCAGAATCGGATTTGAATACCACCTGAAATATTGTATTCAGCACCTCAAAGATCTCCACAACTTTTTAAAATTTATTTCGAAATAACAATGCTGTTATGGTGTACAGTTGTATTTTGTGATAATATTTCTCTTTTGCTGTATGTTCTTTGCACCTAGTAGGTTCCAGGTGACATTTTTGTTTACAAAGTATGCCACTTTCCATGTGATGTGTTACAACAGTGAAAGGAGCCTGTCACGAGTGGAGGTATTCTATTTTACTTGTTTTATTTTCTCTGTTAGATTTACTTTTAGTTTTTAGTAAAAAATCCCCCAAGACAATACTCTGAAATAGTGTTTTGTTTCTCTGCCCGTATCTCATGGTCGTGCCGTAGTGTTCCCGCTTCCCGCGCCTGGGTTCCCGGGTTGGATTCCCGGTGGGGTCAGGGATTTTCTCTGCCTCATGATGGCTGGTGTTGTGTGATGTCCTTAGGTTAGTTAGGTTTAAGTAGTTCTAAGTTCTAGGGGACTGATGACCATAGATGTTAAGTCCCATAGTGCTCAGAGCCATCTGAGCCTTTTTTGTTTTGTTTCTCCATAATACAGTGCCACAAGTTCCACCAAAATCGTAGCAAGACGCACACGTATATCATACTAACAAACGTAAATCTATCTGGTGATGGAGGTTTAAAGCTTCGAAACGCATAGTGAAGATAAATAGTGACACGAACCAGTAAACTTGTTGTTTCATTCGAAATGTCAGTGGTTAAAGTTACTAATAGTCCACGGTATGTGTGTGAATATGAACTTCTCCATAAGCTCCTCCCAACCAGTGAGGATGAGTATCGTCGCTGATTATGCAGAAAGGAAAATTTTATTTCTGGTGATATAGTGAGGGAAAATAGTGAGAAATAAATACGTGAGAAATATACAAGTTGAGCAAGTAAAGAAAAGTAGATTTTCGAATTTAGATGTCCCTCTCCCTCTCATCAACCGCTCATAAGGAACAGCTCAAATATATCAACTGAAAGTGCCCCAGGATTTTGTAACAAGAAAATGGGTTTACCGAATAGAATAAACACGTTCTGATTTTTTCACTGTAGCCGACATTTAATGGATTTGTGAAAGACATTCAGCACCTGTAATTTGTGTATGCAGTGTTGGAACAGTGAAAACCGGCACATAATTAATAGTTGCTTCTAGCCAAATCAGGACGCCAATAGTGTGAACATAACTATAATGCCCGTCTAAGACTAGGAGAACTAAAAGTTCCCCTGGTGAGTTGACGTTGTACCTGAAATGTTTGAACCAAATAGTGAATGGGTTATCCTGCACTCCTGCGTGGATTTTACAGACGTTGTAAATTATTCGTACGTCTGTATTTTAGCCCCAAACTTTTAAGGACTCTAATCATATTACTCCACTTTACATTCTTTGTGGCTTTCTGTAACCCTACAATTGCTAAAAACATGATTTTTCGTCAATAGTTTAGGAAGGACAAAGTCAGAATTGTTTCTCTCGTACGTTTTACTTTCTGAAACCAAACGCATATTCTTCAAGTAAATCTTCAGTTTTTCTTTCTATCCTCTTGTATATTATTGAAATGAGCACTTTATGAATGAATTGTTAGGTTAACCGTCCTGTAGTTTCACATTCATCCACTCGTAGCTTCATTACTAACGTGATTATGGTGATTTTATGGAGCTACTGTTCATATGTCGCTAAGTTTCGTTGCCTTCTCTTTTCAATTAAAATTATTGTGATGTTTATAAATTTTAATGGCTTCTCTACACAGTCGTGAATAATAATTTGACGTTGTAGATAAAATTTCTGTTTCAGAAAACATCATTTCTTGGTTTCCTGACTGAAGAGCATGCTGTGCTACAACTGATCTCTCTATTTTTCCTAGTCTTCAAAGACTTTGTGCTCTTTTAGCTGTGTATTTACGCCCCTCTTGGTAGTTCCAATATAAACTTTACCACACGTACAATGAGTTTTGTATACGCCACATGTCGACAGAGGAGGGAGTTTATCCTTCACAGATCGGAGTACTTGACGTATTTTCTTTGTTGGTCTAAATACCGGTCTGATGTCATGTTTCTGTAAAATCTTACCGATCTGATGCGCTGGTTTTTTAATAATAGGGAGAGAAACTTTATTTTTCCGTCGTTGTGGTTCATCCTTGTCCTTCGGTTTTCTGTTCCTAGGTCGCAAAATTCTCTTTACCTCTTTCCCTGAGTAGTCATTTTTTTCGAAGGCCTGCTTCAAATGTTTTATTTCAGCGTCCAGGTGTTCCGATGCGCTTACCCGCTCTGCTCTATCAACAAGACTTTTAATGACACCTCTCGTTTTGTTGTGGATGGTGATTGGAGCTTTTATGCAAATATCTGTCAGTATGTGTTACTTTACGAAAAACTTTATGTTCCCGAAAAGTTTTCCAGCATCTATGTCATCCGGTCGTGAAAGCCTTCATTCTATATATCCAAGGTTGTCGACTCACCATCCGGTCTCATTTCGTGGTTGATTCGCCCCTCCCCCCCCCCCCTCCCCTCAGATCCGGAAGCGACACTTTAACGTGCTCGGTTATGCGGGCTGATTTGGGTAATGACTTTATTCTGACGCGACGTTTTAGCGAGAACACTGGAGTTAAAATGGAACATTTCGATGCAGACATTGCGGCTGCCACTGATTTTGTGTCGGTGGAAAATACCCTATTTATCTTCAGTCTCTTATCTTCTGACGGGTGTGGACTGAGGAATCGAAGGTTAAACAAAACGTGTGTGGTTTCGCGTTACAGTTAGGCGTTCTTCCTTATTTTCGGCAACGTACTGCGGTTACGGTAGCACTACAGGCTCAGAAATTAGAGTGTTGCAAGAAAGAGGTCGTTGGGAGTAGCTGGTACGGTCACGTGGAATATGGGCGAATACGCGGCGAAATAAAGTCTCCAGCACGCGATGCCAATGTGCTGCCGCTGTCAGGCGGAGCACGCAATCTCTAACGTAGCATTTCACGAGGTGGAAAATTGCTAAAACGCACTTCAGTTGAGCAAATTGCTGTAAATGCTCTAGCAACCCATCCACGAGGAAAAAGAAATAATTGCAGGGGGGCTCCCAGTCGGAAACTCTGTTCGCATGTGCTGAAACCTTATGTGTGGTAAATTACAGCTATTATATTCGACCTAATGTGGGCTGCTACAGCTGCTCTACTATACGGAAATTTCCGTATTGCTGAGTAACGAGTAACTGATACCCATAAATTTACTTCCATATATTTATATAAGACTTAAATCGCTGCAGGAAATTGCAGTTGTTATACCGCTGGCTAGAATAACCATCTATGAGGTGATGTATAAAATTTTAATGTAATTTTTTGATTACCGTTTTTGTTTCGTCATAATATCAGACTACAACACATATATGAGACACCATTTTTATTAATGAATGCGATGGACATGCACTTCGGCTAGAGTCTTGTGAATTGTGGCAGCTGTGGGTATTTACGTCTGTTACATCCTATACATGCGGAATTCAACTTTGTCTCATTTATATGCAGATGTGACCCATCATTAATTCTAGGTTTCTCAGCTAAATAATACAGCGTAACGTGTAGGTTTCTGGCATGTGAGAGATTATATCCTCTAATATATTTAAATTGTTAACAGCATAAAATGAATGTAGACTGCCTAACTATAAATAACAGTGCCCTAACTGGCTAATTACATTCTATGTTTGAAATATTGCTGTACAATTCCAACAAGAAGAAAGTAACGTTAAGGATACCTGCACAAAATACGTAAACTACTTATATGGTAACTTTCGCCTAACCTGTTACATTACCGTTATTCCCTAGATTTCCGAAAAGCGTTTGATCTGTACCCCTTGCAGACTGTTCACGAAGGTATAAGCATGCTGAATAGGCTCCCACATACGTGAGTGGTTCGAAGACTTCTTAATAGAATCAATATGTTGATCTATGTAACCCGTGGTGTAGGGGTAGCGTCTTTGATTCATAATAAAAACGTCTTCGTTCCCGGGTGCTATCCCCGCCACTGCCTAAATTTTGATAAATAATCAGCATTGGCGGCCGAAGACTTCCGGCATAAGAAGTCAGCCTCATTCTGCCAACGGCCTTGTCAAAGAGGGCGGAGGAGCGGACAGAGGTTCAGGGCACGCTCTTGTCCTAGAGGTGGGAAACTGCTCCTAAAGGCGGAAGAATCAGCAATGATCAACGACATGAGGATGCAGAAGGCAATGGAAACCACTGCATTAAAGACACGTAACGTGTATCCACAGGACATGTGGCCTGTAGTTGAAGAAGTGTCATGATGATCTCTCTATTGACAAAAGATTCCGGAATAGTCCCCCATTCGGATCTCCGGGAGAGGACTGCCAAGGGGGAGGTTACCATGAGAAAAAGAGTGAATAATCAACGAAAGGATAATGTTCTACGAGTCGGGGCGTAGAATGTCAGAAGCTTAAACGTGGTACGGAAACTAGAAAATCTGGAAAGGGAAATGGAAAGGTTCAATATAGATGTAGTAGGGGTCAGTGAAGTGAAGTGGAAGGAAGACAACAATTTCTGGTCAGATGAGTATAGGGTAATATCTACAGCAGCCGAAAATGGTATAACAGGTATAGGATTCGTTATGAATAGGAAGGTAGGGCAGAGGGTGTGATACTGTGAACAGTTCAGTGACTGACTGGGTTGTTCTAATCAGAATCGACAGCAGACCAACACCGACAACGATAGTTCAGGTATACATGCCGACGTCGGAAGCTGAAGATGAACAGATAGAGAAAGTGTATGAGGATATAGAAAGGGTAATGTAGTATGTAAAGGGGGACGAAAATCTAATAGTCATGGGCGACTGGAATGCAGTTGTAGGGGATGGAGTAGAAGAAAAGGTTAGAGGAGAATATGGGCTTGGGACAAGGAATGAAAGAGGAGAAAGACTAATTGAGTTCTGTAACAAGTTTCAGCTAGTAATAGCGAATACCTTGTTCAAGAATCACAAGAGGAGAAGGTATACTTGGAAAAGGCCGGGAGATACAGGAAGATTTCAATTAGATTACATCATGGTCAGACAGAGATTCCGAAATCAGATACTGGATTGTAAGGCGAACCCAGGAGCAGATATAGACTCAGATCACAATATAGTAGTGATGAAGAGTAGGCTGAAGTTCAAGACATTAGTCAGGAAGAATCAATACGCAAAGAAGTGGGATATGGAAGTTCTAAGGAATGACAAGATACGTTTGAAGTTCTCTGACGCTATAGATACAGCAATAAGGAATAGCGCAGTAGGAAGCACAGTTGAATGGACATCTCTAAAAAGGGCCATCACAGAAGTTGGGAAGGAAAACATAGGTACAAAGAAGGTAGCTGCGAAGAAACCATGGGTAACAGAAGAAATACTTCAGTTGAGTGATGAAAGGAGGAAGTACAAACATGTTCCGGGAAAATCAGGAATACAGAAATACAAGTCACTGAGGAATGAAATAAATGGGAAGGGCAGGGAAGCTAAGACGAAATGGCTGCAGGAGAAATGTGAAGACATCGAAAAAGATATGATTGTTGGAAGGACAGACTCAGCATACAGGAAAGTCAAAAGAACCTTTGGTGACATTAAAAGCAACGGTGGTAACATTAAGAGTGCAACGGGAATTCCACTGTTAAATGCAGAGGAGAGAGCAGATAGGAGGAAAGAATACATTGAAATCCTCATGAGGGTGAAGATTTGTCTGATGTGATAGAAGAAGAAACAGGAGTCGATTTAGAAGAGATAGGGGATCCAGTGTTAGAATCGGAATTTAAAAGAGCTTTGGAGAACTTACGGTCAAATGTGGCAGAAGGGATAGATAACATTCCATCAGAATTTCCAAAATCATTAGGGGAAGTGGCAACAAAACGACTGTTCACGTTGGTGTGTAGAATACATGAGTCTGGCGACATACCATCTGTCTTTCTGGAAAGCATCATCCACACAATTCCGAAGAAAGCAAGAGCTGACAAGTGCGAGAATTATCGCACAATCAGCTTAACAGCTCATGCATTGAAACTGCTTACAAGAATAATATACAGAAGAAGGGAAAAGAAAATTGAGAATGTGCTAGGTGACGATTAGTTTGGCTTTAGGAAAAGTAAAGGCACGAGAGAGGCAATTCTGACGTTACGGCTAATAATGGAAGCAAGGCTAAAGAAAAATCAAGACACGTTCATAGGATTTGTCGAGCTGGAAAAAGCGTTCGAGAATATAAAATGGTGCAAGCTGTTCGAGATACTGAAAAAAGTAGGGGTAACCTATAGGGAGAGGCGGGTCATATACAATATGTACAACAACCAAGAGGGAATAATAAGAGTGGACGATCAAGAACGAAGCGCTCGTATTAAGGAAGGTGTAAGACAAGGCTGTAGCCTTTCGCCCCTACTCTTCAATCTGTACATCGACGAAGCAATGATGGAAATAAAAGAAAGGTTCAGGGGTGGAATTAAAATACAAGGTGAAAGGATATCAATGATACGATTCGCTGATGACATTGCTATCCTGAGTGAAAGTGAAGAAGAATTAAATGATCTGCTGAACGGAATGAACTGTCTAATGAGTATACAGTATGGTTTGAGAGTAAATCGGAGAGAGACGAAGGTAATGAGAAGTAGTAGAAATGAGAACAGCGAGAAACTCAACATCAGGATTGATGGTCACGAAGTCAATGAAGTTAAGGAATTTTGCTACCTAGGCAGTAAAATAACCAATGACGGACGGAGCAAGGAGGACATCAAAAGCAGCCTCGCTATCGCAAAAAAGGCATTTCTGGCCAAGAGAAGTCTACTAATATCAAATACCGGCCTTCATTTGAGGAAGAAATTTCTGAGGATGTACGACTGGAGTACAGCATTGTATGGTAGTGAAACATGGACTGTGGGAAAACAGGAACAGAAGAGAATCGAAGCATTTGAGATGTGGTGCTATAGACGAATGTTGAAAATTAGGTGGATTGATAAGGTAAGGAATGAGGAGGTTCTACACAGAATCGGAGAGGAAAGGAATATGTGGAAAACACTGATAAGGAGAAGGGACAGGATGATAGGACATCTGCTAAGACATGAGGGAATGACTTCCATGGTACTAGAGGGAGCTGTAGAGGGCAAAAACTGTAGAGGAAGACAGAGATTGGAAAACGTCAAGCAAATAATTGAGGACGTAGGTTGCAAGTGCTACTCTGAGATGAAGAGGTTAGCACAGGAAAGGAATTCGTGGCGGGCCGCATCAAACCAGTCAGTAGACTGATGGCAAAAAAAAAAAAAAATAAAAAAAAATTTGATCAGAGACAAGTTATCGGCAGGTGTGCCGTGGGGAAGTGTAAGAGGACCACGATTATTTCCTATATACTTAAATGATCTGGCGGACAGGTTCAAATGGTTAAAATGGCTCTGAGAACTAAGGACTGAACATCTGAGGTCATCAGTCCCCTACAACTTAGAACTACTTAAACCCAAGGACATCACACACATCCATTTCCGAGGCAGGATTCGAACCTGCGACCGTAGCGGTCGCGTGGTTACAGACTGATGCCCCTAGAAGCGTTCCACCATACCGGCCGGCTGGCGGACAAGATGTGCAGCAATCTTCAGTTGTTTGCTGATAGTTGTTGTGAACGGGAAGGTGTTGAAGATGACTGAAAGATGATACAAGATGACTTAGATTAAATTTCTTTTTGGTGCGACAATGGCAGTGGAAAAATGTAAGTTAATGCGAATAAGTAGGAAAGAAAATGTCGTAATGTTCTATTACAGCATTAACAGCGTCGATGAAAGACATAGGCGCTAGTTTGCAAAGTCGATATGAAACGAAATGAGCACGTGAGGACAGCGGTAGGGAAGACTAATGGTAGCGACTTCCGTTTGTTGAGAGAATTTTAGGAAAGTGTGGTTCATCTGTAAGGGAGGCCGTGTATAGAATGCTAGTGCGTAATATTCTTGAGCACTGCCAGAGTGGGATTCACGGCAGGTCGGATTAAAGGAAGACATCGAAGCAGTTCAGAGGCAGGCTGCTACATCTGTTACCGGTAGATTCCAACAAACCGTGAGTGTTACGGAGTTTGCTTTGGGAACTCAAAGAGGATTCTCTGGAGGGAAGACGACGTCCTTTTCTAGAAATAATATTGAGAAACTTCCTGACAAATTAAAAATGTGTGCCGGACCGAGACGCGAGCTCGGGACCTTTGCCTATCGCGGGCAAGTGCTCTACCAAATGAGCTTCCCAAGCACGACTCGCGCCCCGTCCTCACAGCTTTACTTCTGGCAGTACCCCGTCTCCTACCTTCCAAACTTTACCCCCAGGCTGTGGCTAAGCTATGTCTCCGCAATATCCTTTCTTTCAGGAGTGCTAGTTCTACAAGGTTCGCAGGAGAGCTTCTGTAAAGTTTGGAACGTAGGAGACGAGGTACTGGCAGAAGTAAGCTGTGAGGAGACGGTGTCACTCGCCCGCGAAAGGCAAAGGTCCCGAGTTTGAGTCTCGGTCCGGCACACATTTTTAATCTGCCAGGAAGTTTCATATCAGCGCACGCTCTGGAATATTGAGAAAGTTTAGAGAACCGGCATTTGAAGATGACTGCAGAACGATTCTACTGACGGCAACACACATTTCACGTGAGACATTAAGGCTTATATGGAGGCATACAAACAGTCGGTTTTCCCTCGCTCTATCTGCCAGTGGAAAGGGAAGGAAGCGACTAGCAGTGGTACACAGTATCTTCCGCCACGCACCGTGCGGTGGCTTGCGGATTATCTACGTGTATATGGATTATATTTTGTGACACAAGTGTAAGCAACTCTACTTCGTAAGACACAGAGATATACTGCTGCGAAGTTTGTGGTGAACTGAGAATTCTTCTCTACTGTCGGACATGAAATGACGAATAGAAGACTAAGGAGATTGCCGGCCGGACTGGCCGTGCGGTTCTAGGCGCTACAGTCTGGAACCGAGCGACCGCTACGGTCGCAGGTTCGAATCCTGCCTCGGACATGGATGTATGTGATGTCCTTAGGTTAGTTAGGTTTAATTAGTTCTAAGTTCTAGGCGACTGATGACCTCAGAAGTTAAGTCGCATAGTGCTCAGAACCATTTGAACCATTTGAACTAAGGAGATTTCTTCACGCTGAACGCCACAAGTGTAGTGAATTCGGATATTGTTTGTGACATCAAATAACATAGAAATTGACAATGAGATCGCCACACGCTGGGAGCCAACAATTAATGCACTCCGTCTTCAGGCCACAAGTGGCCCATCGGGACCATCCGACCGCCGTCTCACTCTCAGTTGAGGATGCGGATAGGAGGGGCGTGTGGTCAGCTACTCTACCGGTCGTTATGATGGTTTTCTGTGACCGGAGCCGCTACTATTCTGTCGAGTAACTCCTCATTTGGCATCACGAGGCTGAGTGCACCCCGAAAAATGGCAACAGCGCATGGCGGCCTCGATGGTCACCCATTCAAGTGCCGGCCACGCCCAACAGCGCTTAACTTCGGTGATTTCACGGGAAACGGTGTATCCACTGCGTCAAGGCCGTTGTCCAACAACAATTAATGGATATAAATAATTAAATAAAATCAAACACACAATATTATGAGTAAAGGGGTTGATGTATGCAGATTGCTTGGATCACTAAAACATGAAAATAAATGTAATTATTCCAATATCGTTTACACAAACCACAACAAAATTACAAATCTCAGGGCCGATTTGTCTGGGCGTGGACACGACCCCCCTTATTAAGGGGAAGGAGGGGGGAGGGTGAATCGTGTCAGCATTATTCGCTATCTTTCGTCGTGCACTGCTGTCGGCGGCAGGCGCTATGTCGCCTCGGAGCTGTGTGGCGTGAGTCGGCTGCCTTCACCAGCAATCGCGGCTTCGCGGCGAGTCCCAGATTCCACCTCCGCGCTATCTGCCGTGTCGATCACGTGGCCGAAGCTGTGATATCACGGTGTCAGAAGGCGGATGTTGGCAATGGATGGAAGAGACGTCATGTTCTCTCGTTTCCGCGCCGTCTCACCGACTCCTCACCTCATCCATTTCCCTGCTCAACTCTTCTTCTAAATTTTTTCCTCTCTCGGCGTTGCCATTGGAGGACTTAATTTGCAATGCAGGCCAATGGCAGATCGCGTCTCATGGCCACGCCTGTCCCAGTGGAGGGTGGAAATACTTCACCTTGCGTGGGCTGGTGCGTGCCTTGGGAATTGCATATTTCTCTTGATTTCATATTCTTATGACGTTTTTATGCATTCCTTAGATCTTGTGAGAGCAGCTGCACATCACCTCTTAGTTGCAGCTACCTCTGCCTTAAGCCTGGGCGGATTACTATTTGGGCTTCGTGTCACATTCTGCTGGCATTCGTGATTTACAAGGAACGTCCGTACCGCCGAGAAAAACGTATTCTTAAGAACGCTGACTTCTTTCACGCGCCTACCTGCGCGAGTCCTCCGCAGTTTGTTTACGTCCCTCCCTGTGCTCGAGGGTTGCTGGAATTTTCAGCACCTTTCTGCTTTCTACAGGTAAACTGACTGTTGCCCGAAGAAGTCACATCCTTTCGTGCGTACATTCTTGATGTCCCTTGCTAATCGCTGCAGGTATTAATCAGTTTTCGGCACCCTTTCATTGGCAGCTAGGCTCTTCCTAACTTGCGCAACTCCTTGCTGTATGCTTGCAGAATGGTTGCAGTGTCCTCGTCTCGAGCGCTCGCCGCAAGCTGTCCAGCTCCTTCCTCCTCTTCCTCGGCAGTTGGCCCTACGAGTTGCGAAAATGCCCCTGGGCAGGGGTATTACAAATTGAAGCGAATCTTATCAAAATGATGGCGTACAGCAAACAGTCATCCTTTCGTTTCAGACTTTATTAAAGCAAATCTAGATATCAGCTAGTAATTAGCCATTATCAATACAGCATTTCAGAGTATTAATACATGTCCTAGTACGTGAGTCCCATGTTTTTTGGGCTCGTGTCACAGTTCATTCACGACTACTGTGGCAGGAAGCAGAACAATAGAGGACTGACGTATTTGGACATGTACAGTACTGGCCATTAAAATTGCTACACCAAGTAGAAATGCAGATGATAAAAGGGTATTCATTAGACAAATATATTATACTAGAACTTACATGTGATTACATTTTCATGCAATTTGGGTGCATAGATCCTGATAAATCAGTACCCAGAACAACCACCTCTGGCCATAATAACGGCCTTAATACGCCTGGGCATTGACTCGAACAGAGCTTGGCTGGCGTGTACAGGTACAGCTGCCCATGCAGCTTCAACGCGATACCACAGTTCATCAAGAGTAGTAACTGGCGTATTGTGAAGAGCCAGTTGCTCGGCCACCATTGACCAGACGTTTTCAATTGGTGAGAGATCTGGGGAATGTGCTGGCCAGGGCAGCAGTCAAACATTTTCTGTATCCAGAAAGCCCCTTACAGGACCTGCAACATGCGGTCGTGCATTATTCTCCTGAAATGTAGGGTTTCGCAGGGATCGAATGAATGGTAGATCCACGGGTCGTAACACACCTGAAATGTAACGTCCACTGTTAAAAGTGCAGTCAATGCGAACAAGAAGTGTTCGAGACGTGTAAACAATGCACCCCACACCATCACGCCGGGTGATACGCCAGTATGGCGATGACGACTACACGCTTCCAATGTGCGTTCACCGCGATGTCGCCAACATGGATGCGACCATCATGATGCTGTAAACAGAACCTCGATTCATCCGAAAAAAATGACGTTTTGCCATTCGTTCACCCAGGTTTGTCGTTGAATACACCATCGCAGGCGCTCCTGTCTGTGATGCAGTGTCAAGGGTAACCGCAGCCATGGTCTCCGAGCTGATAGTCCATGCTGCTGAAAACGGCGTCGAACTATTCGTGCAGATGGTACCCATCTGTTGACTCAGGGATCGAGACGTGGCTGCATGATCCTTTACAGCCATGCGGATAAGATGCCTGACATCTCGACTGCTAGTGATACGAGGCCGTTGAGATCCAGCACGGCGTTCCGTATTACACTCCTGAACCCACCGATTCCATATTCTGCTGACAGCCATTGGATCTTGACAATCGCGAACACCAATGCCGCGATACGATAAACCGCAATCCTGATAGGCTACAATCCGACCTTTATCAAAGTCAGAAACGTGATGGTACGCATTTCTTCTCCTTACACGAGGCATCACAACAACGTTTCATCAGGTGACGCCGGTCAACTGCTGTTTGTGTATGAGAAATCCGTTGTAAACTTTCCTCATGTCAGAACGTTGTAGGTGTCGCCACCGGCTCCAACCTTGTGTGAATGCTCTGAAAAGCTAATCATTTGCATCTTTTTCCTGCCGGTTAAATTTCGCGTCTGTAGCAAGTCATCTTCGTGGTGTAGCAATTTTAATGGCTAGTAGTGTATTAAAACTGTGAACTTCTGTACTGATAATGCTTAGTTACTAGCCGAAATCTAGATTTGCTTTAATAAAGCCTGAAAGGAAAGGACGTCTGACTGCTGTGCTCCATCATTTTAAGAGTTATATCACAGTCGTTAAGTGCATTCCACTTTCCTAATGGAAGGTAACTTGGCGAATCTTATCATTGATGTATCATGTCATCTAGAATTGTGATCCCACTTCTGAAACTTTCTTTTTTTACTTCATTGAGTCTTCGATATACAAGCTAAACAATAGAGGAGAAAACTGCATTATTCTGTTATGACTCTCTTGATCCAAACATTTCTTTCTTGGACCTTGTGAAATCGTATTTGTCACCTCTATCCGTACTTAGTACACCTACTCTTCTGAGTGTTTCTGACACAATTTCGCATTGTCGAAAGCAGAAAACGGAACCGTATCATCCTGGTGTTCACTTGTTTCTTGGCAGGTCTGTGTGTCGAGCAGATGCGACTGTAGTGACTGCGTGCGTATTGCTGCGACGCGTCGTTTTTGTTTTGATTAGGAGAACGATGAGTGAATGGAGAGGATGAAAACTAATGATAGTACACAGCGTCTCGGAAAGCATCGGGGCTGCCCAACTTTATTTAGACGTCCGACGAAAGAGCTTCCACTACGATTGGTGTGACTTATTGATCCAAATAGTATAAATCTTACTCATATAGGTAAAGCAATTGAAAATGTTAATGCCAAATGGCTTGTTCTAGTAAAAATATAGGGGAATAATCCCATGAAATTATTGAATAATATTATAATGAAAATTGAGATCAAGATGAATATTGTTCCATTAAAGGATTTTGGTCCTAATATTGTTTTAAATTCATTATGTAACGTTAAGTTTAGTTTATTTCAGATAATATTAATTACTGATGTTGTGGACGCTGGGCACTGGGATGGGGTACTGTATATTTTAATAGTAAATACACTCCTGGAAATGTAAAAAAGAACACATTCACACAGGTGTGTCAGACCCACCATACTTGCCCCGGACACTGCGAGAGGGCTGTACAAGCAATGATCACACGGCATCATGGTGTAGGGAGCGATCTCCTACACTAGCCGTACACCTCTGGTGATCGTCGAGGGGACACTGAATAGTGCACGGTACATCCAAACCGTCATCGAACCCATCGTTCTACCATTCCTAGACCGGCAAGGGAACTTGCTGTTCCAACAGGACAATGCACGTCCCATGTATCCCGTGCCACCCAACGTGCTCTAGAAGGTGTAAGTCAACTACCCTGGCCAGCAGGATCTCCGGATCTGTCCCCCATTGAGCATGTTTGGGACTGGATGAAGCGTCGTCTCACGCGGTCTGCACGTCCAGCACGAACGCTGGTCCAACTGAGGCGCCAGGTGGAAATGGCATGGCAAGCCGTTCCACAGGACTACATCCAGAATCTCTACGATCGTCTCCATGGGAGAATAGCAGCCTGCATTGCTGCGAAAGGTGGATATACACTGTACTAGTGCCGACATTGTGCATGCTCTGTTGCCTGTGTCTATGTGCCTGTGGTTCTGTCAGTGTGATTATGTGATGTATCTGACCCCAGGAATGTGTCAATAAAGTTTCCCCTTCCTGGTACAATGAATTCACGGTGGTCTTATTTGAATTTCCAGGAGTGTAGTTTAAATTTTTATATGAAATGTGAGAAGTAGCTGCTTCTGTATAAAATTAATCACCCTGGCAGATGCAAGTTAAAGACATAAAACTGAGGTAGCAACCAGCGCCAGTGACAGTAATATATACGTATACGACCTTCTCTTTCTGTAAGAGAGACGTAAACAAGGATTAGTAACTAATGTCAGCAAACTAACATTACTGAAATGATCACATTACGGAAAATATACAGTTGATGAAAGAATGGAACATCATCATTATGTTGTGCTATTCTCCCGGGAACATATATTCACGCGTTTTACATTAATAAACCATAAGCCCTTTAGAATTTATTTACATAAAATGGAGATCGCTTCTTAAAAAGCTTTGAACTATTAAAATTATTGCTCAGATCGGTTGTCACATTTTGCAAAACGAAAAGCACCATTGCGAAGTAACAGTTCATAAATCTATGATATATCTTTACCGCTTGGTGAAACTAAATGAAACCCTGAAAAACGACGCTCTATTATGACGATACATATGAATTTCCGCTTGACATTACGTTAGATTATTCAACTTCTTTATATTTTGTCGCTCACTGCATACAGACAAATTTTATTAACTTTTCAGTGATGCATGTGCAACAAGTTGAAATTCTGAAATCTAAACTGAAATCGGGACGACTGCCTACATGTAGAGCGACACGGCCTGCTATTGAACTGCCCAGCACGCCCCACAGACCGACGAGAACTTACCAGGTGTTTCACCCAATAATTCCTAAATATCGCAGAGGTTATTCCATAATGCCGTTGGTCTAGAACCTGAGTGGTAAGCATACACTATGACTGGCCTACACTTCAGGTTAATTAGAATTTTTAAATGACACATCTACATGGATATTCTGCAAGTAACACCTATGCACTTGGCTGAGGGTTCACCGAAACACCTTCACAATAGTCCTCTATTATTCCAGTCTCGAACAGCGTGCGGTAAAAACCAACACCTATAGCTTTCCGTGAGAGCTCTGATTTCCCTTATTTTATTATGACGGTCGTTTCCCTCTACGTATGTGGGCGTCAACAAAATATTTTCTTATTCGGAGGAGAAAGCGATTGAAATTTCGTGAGAAAATTGCGTTGCAAAGAAAAGCGCCTTTGTTTCAGTGATGTCAACTCCAAATCCTGTGTCATGCCAGTGACACTCTCTCTCCTGTTTGGCGATAATACAAAACGTGTTCTTCTTCTTTGAAATTTCTCGATCTACTCCATTAATCCTATCAGGTAAGGAACCCAGACCCCGCAGCAGTGCTAGATAACAGGACGGACAAAGGTAGTGTAGGCAGTCTCTTTAGTAGATCTGTTACACTTTCTAAGTGTTCTGCCAATAAAACACAGTCTTTGGTTAGCCTTCCCAACAACATTTTCTTTGTTCTTTCCAATTTAAGTTGTTCCTAATTGTAATTCCTGAATATTTAGTTGATTTGCGGACTTTAGATTTGACTGATTTATCGCGTAACCGAAGTTTAACGGATTTCATTTAGCACTCATGTTGATGATATGCCATGTCATGTAATAAGATTGCTATGCATTGCAGTACGAGAGACAGAGACAAAGATATTATTTCTGACTCTGTGGCGTGGTCCACTTACATAATTATTCATAGAGACTAAGCTTTTTTTCTTGTTAGTATATATTCTATATTACTCTGTGGCGTAGTGTTCTTGTTAGCATTTAACTCTATGACAGAGGAGTGTTGCGTAGTACGAATCGAAGTCATTGCGAGATCGTGGTGGAAATTTGTATATACATCTATATATATAATAGAGAATAGCTAATTCATGTGCAAGAATAATGAGGTCAATAAAACTTCGTTCATTTCAAAAAGGTACGTGTTATTTTCACAAACGACATATACTCAAGTGTGATCTATTAATGAATCCCAGTTCGAGAACAATTCTGACGGAAGCGTTCAGTTCTAATTACATAATTTGGTGCCTTCTTCGGAAAAGAAATGATTTCAAGGATAATTTTTTTTACCACCAATGTTTCTAAGAACTGAAGGCAAATCTGATTGCTACGCAACAGAGCCCCGACGAATGTTTCTCCGCACATTTGATTAACGCTTTCAGCTTCAATACAGCATCTGCAGCAGCTGGAGTAGATCGCCATAACAAGGAAAGCGTATAGTGTGAAAGCAGTTTCACCCATCGCCCTGTATCCCACCAACGGTGTGTGTATTCACTACAACAGATAACACACACACACACACACACACACACACATACACACACACAATCACTCACACATACACTCCTGGAACTGGAAAAAAGAACACATTGACACTGGAGTGTCAGACCCACCATACTTGCTCCGGACACTGCGAGAGGGCTGTACAAGCAATGATCACACGCACGGCACAGCGGACAAACCAGGAACCGCGATGTTGGCCGTCTAATGGCGCTAGCTGCGCAGCATTTGTGCACCGCCGCCGTCAGTGTCAGCCAGTTTGCCGTGGCATACGGAGCTCCATCGCAGTCTTTAACACTGGTAGCATGCCGCGACAGCGTGGACGTGAACCGTATGTGCAGTTGACGGATTTTGAGGGAGGGCATATAGTGGGCATGCGGGAGGCTGGGTGGACGTACCGCCGAATTGCTCAACACGTGGGGCGTGAGGTCTCCACAGTACATCGATGTTGTCGCCAGTGGTCGGCGGAAGGTGCACGTGCCCGTCGACTTGGGACCGGACCGCAGCGACGCACGGATGCACGCCAAGACCGTAGGATCCTACGCAGTGCCGTAGGGGACCGCACCGCCACTTCCCAGCAAATTAGGGACACTGTTGCTCCTGGGGTATCGGCAAGGACCATTCGCAACCGTCTCCATGAAGCTGGGCTACGGTCCTGCACACCGTTAGGCCGTCTTCCGCTCACGCCCCAACATCGTGCAGCCCGCCTCCAGTGGTGTCGCGACAGACGTGAATGGAGGGACGAATGGAGACGTGTCGTCTTCAGCGATGAGAGTCGCTTCTGCCTTGGTGCCAATGATGGTCGTTTGCGTGTTTGGCGCCGTGCAGGTGAGTGCCACAATCAGGACTGCATACGACCGAGGCACACAGGGCCAACACCCGGCATCATGGTGTGGGGAGCGATCTCCTACACTGGCCGTACACCTCTGGTGATCGTCGAGGGGACACTGAATAGTGCACGGTACATCCAAACCGTCATCGAACCCATCGTTCTACCATTCCTAGACCGGCAAGGGAACTTGCTGTTCCAACAGGACAATGCACGTCCGCATGTATCCCGTGCCACCCAACGTGCTCTAGAAGGTGTAAGTCAACTACCCTGGCCAGCAAGATCTCCGGATCTGTCCCCCATTGAGCATGTTTGGGACTGGATGAAGCGTCGTCTCACGCGGTCTGCACGTCCAGCACGAACGCTGGTCCAACTGAGGCGCCAGGTGGAAATGGCATGGCAACCCGTTCCACAGGACTACATCCAGTATCTCTACGATCGTCTCCATGGGAGAATAGCAGCCTGCATTGCTGCGAAAGGTCGATATACACTGTACTAGTGCCGACATTGTGCATGCTCTGTTGCCTGTGTCTATGTGCCTGTGGTTCTGTCAGTGTGATCATGTGATGTATCTGACCCCAGGAATGTGTCAATAAAGTTTCCCCTTCCTGGGACAATGAATTCACGGTGTTCTTATTTCAATTTCCAGGAGTGTATAAAGCCACAACACAAGGTGGTGTGGGAAACATCTCAGTATAAAAGGCTCAATATAGGCAAAATACAAATAACAGTAAATGAAAATAGCTGAGTGATTTTATAATTGTTTACCGTTAGATAGGACTCGATCCTGATACAACAGCACTAAAAAGGAACTAGAACCTGCAATACCACTTTAATTGATGACAGTTAGTCACGACACTAACAGTCAAACTTATTTGTGATTACTGTTAACTGTAACATACTTTGTAACAGATATAGTTCATATCTGTAGGGAGATTACTTATCTTATTAATTAAGTAGTTAATGTTTCATTTTTGTGCATGTATGTATAGCTAGAAAGCGTAACTACATTATGGTTCTTTGTATGTCTCATGCTAACTGAACGTGCGGGAGTATCCTGTGAAGAGAATATGTACGCTGTCCTAGCAGCCTGGCTGAAACTTTAAAAAGGCAGGAGATTTGAATTACTAGCTTTCTGGAGCATTTATGCAGTGTAATTACCTATTACCTATTGTCTTTTAAGCATCAATAAGTAGTTTCTCCATAACGTTGATTATAATTTCACTATTTTTGTAGATAATTAAGACAGTATTTCATGTGTTTACTACATAATGTGTTGGTGTTACTTTGTACAGTGAACATCAACAGCATTATGACATTAAAATTTTTGCATGTGTAGAGATTAATATTGACTCTTGTGAGAGGACTTAGTAGAGAAACTATCTGTTGCTTATTTACATGGTGATAACTAGGTCTGTGTTGAAAACCAATAAGCATTCACGTAATATCACGATGGCACAAAATCAAATAAGTTATGTAATTACATCCTCAAATAGTGCCTCAGAATTTCGACCAGGCATAGTTAGCGAAGTGTCGGTTACGGCTGAGCAGCCTGCAGTAATTCCTGCGCTCACGTCGGCGACACAAACGGTTGCAATTCCCGACATTCATATGTCGGGTGACATCCAAAGACATAACGCAGCAAACAAATGATAACATGAATATGACCTTTGATACAGAAGCACTCGCTAGAGGAGAACTGCCCGCAACTACGCGTAAAACCGAAATAACTGTGCCAAAAACTGTGTCGGTACAATCTTCAATAAACCCAGTGCAAACCTCAATTGCTGAGAATACTGATCTGTTATCCCAGCTGATGTCGAATTTGAGCGTCGTATCACAAGGGACTAACGTAATAGCAAATAAGGTAGAACAATAGAAATTGCGCAAATTAATTTTCCAACAGCACAATCCACTTTTGCAAATGATACAGAAACTATGCAAACTAATTTTGCTACAGCGCAGTCCACTTTCGCTCAGGAGCAATCCGAAAAACTACAAGCAGTAAATGATGATATGGATGAAAAATTCCATAATTTGGAAGCAAAACAGAGTCACTTGATGGCCAGTCATGCACAACTCGTCACACAAGAACAGCAATACAAAGAATTAACAACCAAATACGAAGCTATCTTATATCGTCAAGATAAACTAAATAATCAAGTGCAAGAAGTTATCCACATACAGAACACCATTGCACAGGACGTGACTAAAATCAAACACGAAAACGGGCAAGCAGTCATTGATCATACTCGGAGGACAGACACTCTTAATCTCAAAGGTGAGAAACAAATAGAGGAACGTTTCAACGAACATAAGATCGCTATTTCTAAAGACACATGGGAATGGGCGAAAGTGCAAACCGAGACGGTACGAAATTATGTGGATCAAACATTGGCGGAAACGGTTGATAACTTTCAAGTTAACAACAAACTGCACAAGGACAACTTAAATCAGAAATTCAAGGGATTAAACAAATTATAGGAGAAGAATTTCCTACTTGGAAGGCAAAGACTGAAATTGAACTCAAAGCATACCGGCAAGGTTTAGTTAATACTAGAGGGGCACCTGTTTTATCAAAATGAGACATTATTCCTGACGAAATCAGTGAAGCTGAATCGATGCAACAATATCCATATATTGGTGCGTATTAACATAATCAACAGGAACCAAATTATCAGGAATATCATCCACCACGAAATAGTCACCAGAATACACCTGACTATGAATGAAGAAAAAAATGCTTAAATGTCGTTAATTTCAGATATTTAACCCCGAAAGAAAGTCGATCAATCCCCTGGTCTTTACCAAGCAATTTAGAGGGATATTGCCTCGAGTATGGACTGAGCAACAAAAAATTATGAACGTTGCAAGATTCTTACATGGGGATTGATCGATGTGGGCGTCAGAAGCATCCGAATGGTCTCAAGAATATCAGCAATTTGAAAACGCTTTATTGCACAAATATTGGAATAAGGGAGTGCAAGAAAGACTACGCAAGGAAGTATTTGACCCGCAACCATTTTCTTTCAAAAACGGAATTTTAAGGAAGTATTTAGAGAAATACATAAATAAAGGCAAATACTGGAATGAACCAATCCCGACACAAGATATTATTCGAATATTAAAGGCCAAACTTACACTAGAAGTAAAGGAAAAACTTCTACATGCGCCTGAACAACATGTGGAAGATTTTTTAGCTACATTTGATTCGATAGACATTCTATTCGAAGAACCACGTGTGCGCTATACCCAACCAAGTCACCAACCTAGCAGATATAATAGTGACAACAAAACGTATGGATCTAAACCTTTTGCACACAATTCACCAAACCCACAGGTGAACTACTTCCAGAAAAACGTGAATCTTGTAATGAAAATCAAGACCAGCGTAATCAAAACCAACAAGGTGAACAAACATATGAACGGAAATGGAGGAAATATAATAAGAAGAGAAAAGGATACTATCAAGAGGATAATTACCAGCCAAAACACCGATTTGAGCAACAAACCCAAGAGTATCACAAACAACCGCAACCTTCAGGTTTGGAACTAAACGTCAATGCAAATGAATGGCAAAACCAACCACCAGAAAAACTGACATGACGGAGCAAACATCTAACAGTAATGGACAATCGTTAAAGTAGACTCGACTGTCAGAAGCCCTGACGGCTCAGTCGAGGGAGTTTGGAGGCGCGAAAATTCAAGCATCAGTTTTTTCAGGTACAATGATGACAGATTATTAATATAAGAACTTCAGCAAGACATGATGCCTTGTCAAGAGGAACATATCACTGAACCTGTGGCGAACATTCAAGTGGAAATTGAAGCCATTATTGTGCAGGTTACTTTAGACACGGGAGCAGCAGTAAACGTCGTTTCCGAGAAGTTATTTCAAAAAATACTTCAGAAACTAAATCCACCGATTTTCCCTGTTCAACGTTGTAGGGTTGTGGGCCCAACTGGTCATAAGTCTCCTCAGGTTAAAGTGCAGACTCAACTAAAGTTAAATATAGGAGATGTAGCAATAAATTGCATATTACTTGTAACAGAAAAATTAGTTTAGGACTGTATCTTGGGAATTGATGAATTTATAGACGGAAATTGGCACATCAATTTTTCTCTGGGCCTTGCCAGTTTTACAATAATGGATCACAGACATCAGGTTAATCTTTTCAGGGAATATAGTCGTCATGGAAAGTATTGCCATGGACGAAAACTGCAAATCAAGTTGATACATTGTGAAACTACACAGGAATACCAAATTAACTGTTTGCAACAAGTATTAAAAACTGAAGATTTGGTGTACGAAAAAGCACAAGAACCTGAATATTTGCAACACCATCAAAGAAAGCAATTGTATGATCTTATTCAGGAATATCATGAAGTCTCTAAAGAAAAGCCAGGTGTAATCAAGGGATACACGTGTCATTTAAATATGATTCCACACAGTTTACTGTCGTACTTTTTATCCAGTATCGTGGCATCCACGAAAGGCAATTGATGCAGAAATCCAACAGTTGCTTGAATGGGAGCTGATGGAACCTTCAACGAGTCCATACTGTAGTCCTACTCATGATGTCCCGAAAAAGGAAGGAAAGGTTCGTCTCGTGCTAGACGCACGGCAAATAAATAAGATTATTGTGCCTGTGTGAATTCATCCGGAAAATATCAATGAGTTAATTCAAAAGTTCGAAGGATTAAATACATATCGAATATTGATCTCAGGACTTCAGTTTGGCAGGTGGCGCTAGACGAGCAATCAAAAGAGTACACCGCGTTTGTACATGCACGCAGAAGCTAGCAATTTAAGGTTCTACCTTTCGGGCTGAAGGTGAGCTCGGAAGTTTTTATAAATGCTCTAGGTGACGCATTGGCTCCTGCACTTCTAAGCAGTTTAACTTTGTTTGTGGACGATATGTCCATTGCTACGACCACATGGAACGAACACGTCGATTTAATGAGGAGAGTGTTGCAACGTATCAAGGAAGCAGGCATAACCGCAAATCTGCAGGAGTCCCATTTTGCTAGGGATAAAATTAAATTTATAGGTCATCTTATAAATGAAAAAGGAGTATTACCGGAATCCGAGAAATTAAAGGCAATCAAAAACTTTGCAGTTCCACAGCTAAAAAGCAATTAAAGGGATTCCTCGGAGTTGCTTTTCTTTTCAGTCACTTCATTTATGACCACTCTATTAATGCAGAAACGTTGTACAGCATGTTGCAAAAAATACTCCGTGGGTATGGACGCAACAATGCCAGCATGCGTTTGAGGCAATAAAACATGCCTTAGTTAATTCACAAATATTATATTATCCAGATATGAGTCAAGAATTCTGTTTAATGACGGATGCTTCGGAAATTGAAGTTGGTTCGTGCCTCTTCCAAGTAAAGATAATAGATGGAAAAACAACTTTCTGTCCAATAGCTGTCGTTAGCCGACTCTTAACTGCTGTGAACGAGCGTATTCAACTATCGAAAAGGAAGCATTGGCCGTAGTCTAGTCATTTTAAAAAATCACTATTAGTTATACGGAGCAAAGACAACAGTACACTGTGATCACGAAGACTTATGTTTTTAGCAACCGTGTACGTTATTACATCCAAGATTAGCAAGATGGATTAAATAAATAAACGGACAGGATAATTTCGTCGCAGATGTACTGTCAAGAATGCGGACAGTGATATGTCAACAATTAACATCACGGACATCCATCCAAGTTCAAATTTCTATTAATGAATAACAAAAAATTTAGAAAACATTTTCTAAGAATGTGTAAACACATGTGAAAACTACAAAATGAAGTTCCCCGTCAGCTATCAATAAAATAAGCTTTAGGGAAACCTGGAAACGAAGATCTGAAGCGACTGTACAAAGTTGTGGACGATGTCTTATTTTTCAGAGGGCTTATTGATTCAGATGACTGGAGAGTGTGTATTCCTGAGAAGAATGAGGATGACTTGAGTTTGTCCATGCACGTACCCTTGGGGACATTTTGGAGTATTAAAACGTGCCCAAAAGATTCAAGCATATCGCTACTTCCCAAATATTCGCAGGAAAGTACGCCAGCAGTTAAGTAAAAGTAAAATTTGTCAGCTAGACAAACCAGAAAATTTTTGTGTGATTGATTTCCTACATCCTATTACCCTACTAAAGCACTGTCGATCGTTTCGGTCGACGTCTGTGGTCCATCAAAAGGTCGATGCAAGTATATTGTGCCTTATCTGGATCAATTCACTAAATGTGTCAAATTATATCCGTTAAAATCAGATAATGGTTCATCCATAGCCAAGAAACTAATCCAAGATTATCCTTTCTGACAACGGGGCAACCTTCACTGGATTTCGTAGGAGGCAAACGCTAAGTAACTGTGGTGTAAAACAGATTCTGACATCAGTGTTCCACCCTTCGGCAAATCCTGTGGAACGTATCTTTCGGGAGGAACGTATCTTTCGGGAATTAAACTGGTTCTTGAGAACATATTGCCACAACCAGGAAACGAAATGAATCTATTATCTTGACAATTTTCAGGGAACTGGGTACAACATGACACATAGTACGACCGATTACATTCCGTACGAACTGATGTTTGGAAAACAGGAGCAAAATGACTAGATTCGACCAATTCCTAAGACAGCAATTGACAGAATGTGACGAAAAAATAAAGTGCGCCACGTCTTACTCAATATAATGGACAAGGCAAATAAAAGTATAATCTATTTTGACAATCGACTAGTAAGAATAGGAACATATCAAGTGAAAGACGAAGTTTGAGTAAAAACTCATCCCAAGTCTTCACTTATACAGAGGAGGAACAAAAAACGGCAATTATTGTATCAAAGACCATTTGTGATTACAAAAATACCTCTTCCAGGGACTTATGTTTTGAAGGATGTGAAGAATGATAAGGTGTTACTCGCGACGTTTCCAACTAGGCAAATGCTGAGCAGTTACAAGCACATCGACATGTGTTAAGGTACATCTGAAAGGTGACAAACATAATTTGCGAAGGCAGCACAACTTCCGATTTCAGGACAGAGAATTAGAAAGGTCTTTAGATTAGATTCTATTTTAGCTCAGCATCGATCAAACACCTTCTCCACAGAACTTATACTGACATTTACTTTCATGTGAACCATATGTCAGAAAAAATAATAACCACGAGGATATAGTGAAACTGGAATAGAATTCACGTCAGCTACCCGGAGATGACAAATAAAAGGGAATCGTAGATGGACGCAACCCAACCCGTCGACGGTTCACCTCAAGACACAGGAGATTAACAATATTGTGTTTCTTGTGTAAAAAGTGTTTAAATTCATTTCAAAGGAAATTATTCTGTAAATATTTTTTATTCAGTGTTATTCAATGAAATTTTTGTTTTGCAAATGAGAAGTCTGAGGATGGTAAATCTACCCCGAGGTTTTCCTTTGTGGGACTTGGCCAAATGGCTAGATTACAAGTTTGAGACGTCTCAAGGGGTGTGGCAGAAGGTTTGAGTGATGATGAAGAAAGATTCTGATCACATCTTATGCCATCCTCAACAACCTAACTAATGCAAGTTAAATGCGCTATGCAAATAAGCTGCATCTCAATAATTATCAAGCAACACAGACTTGTTAGCACAATATTGTTCCACATTATGTATATGCACCCAGATGTGTAAGTAAAAGTTCAATTTACAATTGATGGTAACTGGACTAATGCAAAACAAGTCACTACAGATATAGTGGACATTAATAGTATACAGCATCATGAAGTATCATCAAAATAGTGTTGTGTGAACGCTCGTGTTTGTTTTCCCCAAAAACGTTCGTCCACAAGAGCGGCATACACGATTTATAATGTAATAAGATTGCTATGCATTAATGAGACAGTACGAGAGAGAGAGACAAAGATATTCTTTATTACTCTGTGGCGTAGTGTGCTTGGATAGTTATTCATAGAGAGCAAGCTTCTGCTCTTTTTAAGACTTAATTTCATGAAAGAGGAATCTGTTTTTCATTGGGTGTACATATTGACGCCATTGCCGGATCTTGATGGGAATTTGTATATACATCTATACATATCATAGAGAATCGCTAATTCATATCCAAGAAGAATTTCATTGACACTAAGGTCAATAAAACTTCGTTCATTTCAAAAAGGTACGTGCTATTTTCACAAACGACGTATACTCAGGTGTGATCTATTTATGAATCACAGCTATAGAACAATTCCGACGTGAGCGTTCTGTTATAATTACATAATTTGATGCCTTCTTCGGAAAAGAAGTGATTTCAAGGATCATTTTTTTGGCACCAATGTTTCTAAGAACTGAAGGCAAATCTGATTGCTACGCAACAGAGCCCCGACGAATATTTCTCCGCAACGTTGATTAACGCTTTCAGTTTCAATACAGCATCTGCGGCAACTGGAGCATATCGCCATAACAAGGAAAGCGTATAGTGTGAAAGCAGTTTCACACATCGCTCTGTATCCCACCAGCGGTGTGTGTATTCAATACAACAGAACAGACACACAGACAATCACTCATACATATAAAGCCACAACACAATGTGGTGTGGCAAACATCTCAGTATAAAAGGCTCAATATAGACAAAATACAAATAATAGTAAATGAAGATAGCTGAGTCATTTTATAATGACCTCGCATTTTTCATTATTTACGGTTAATTTCCAATTTTCTCATCATACAGATATCTTTCTTAAATCGTTTTGCACTTTCTTTTGGTCTTGTGATGAGTTTAGTAAACGATAAACGCCAGCATCATCTGCAAACAACCTATGACAGCTGCTCAAATTATCTCAAAAATCGTTTACATAGATCATGAACTGGAGAGGGACTATAACACTACCTTGGTGAACACCAGTAATCACTTTTGTTTTACTCGATAATTTTCCGTCACTGTGACCTCTCTGACAGGAAATCATGAGTCCAGTCACAAAACTGAGACGATAATCCAAGAACACGCAATTTCACTACAAGCTGCTTGTGTGACACAGTGTCAAAAGAATTTTGAAACTCTAGAAATACGGAATCAATTTGAAATCCTTTACGAACAGCACTCAACACTTCGTGTGGGTAAAGAGCTAGTTGTGTTCCACAAGAACGATGTTTTCTAAATCCGTGTTGACTCTGTGTCAAAAGACCGTTCTCTTCGAGGTAATTCACAATGATCGAACACAATATAAGTTCCAAAATCCTGCTGCGTATCGAGGTTAACCATATTGGCCTCTAATTTAGTGTATTACTCCTACTACCTTTCTTGAATACAGATGTGAACTGTGCAGCTTTCCAATATTTGGAGACGGATCTTCCGTCGAGCAAGCGTCACCGTATCTTTAAGTATGAAGCTACTGGATCAGCATACCCTAAAAGGAGCCTAAATGGTATACAGTCTGGACTGGAAACATGCTTTTAATAAATGGTTTAAGTTGATTCCCTACCCGAAGGATATCTTGTTATAAGTTACTCATGTTGGCAGCTGTTCTTGATTAGAATTCTAGGATATTTACTTCGTCTTCTTTGGTGAAGGAATTTCGTAAGTCTGTGTTCGGTAACTCTGCTTTGCCAGTACTGTCGTCAACAGCATTTCCATTGCTATCACGGAGAGAAGGCACTGATTGAGTCTTACCGCTAGCATACTGTACATACGACCAGAATCTGTTTGAATGTTCTGCCAAGTTTCGAAACAAAGTTTCATTGTGGAAACTGTTATAAGCATTTCGCGTTGAAACTGTGCTGAATTTCGAGTTTCTGTAAAAGATCGATAGTCTTGGAGGTTCTGTGTTCATTTAAATTTTGCATGCTTTATTCGTTGTTTCTGCAACAGCGTATGTGAACCGAGGTGGATCAGCTCCGTCTTTTGTTAATTTGTTTGGTATAAATCTCTCAATTGATGCCGATACTATTCCTTTAAATTCAGGGCACATATGGTCTACTCTTACATTATTAATTTGGAAGGAGTGGAGATTGCTTCTGAGGAAGGCGTCAAGTGAATTTTTATCTGATTTTCTGAAAAGGTCTATTTTTCGTTTATTTTGGGAGGATTTGGGGATTACGATATTCAGTCTGGCTACACAACCCTGTGTTCACTAATCCCTGTACCCCCTTTTGATGCTCGTTATTAGCTCAGGATTATTCGTTGCTAAGAGGTCAAGTGTGTTTTCGCAACCGTTTACTATTAACGTGGGCTTATGAACCAACTGCTCGAGATAATTTTCAGAGAATTCGTTTAGTGCGATTTCGGATGATGTTTTTTCGGATGACGTGTTTTCGCCATAAATTAAAATCACCACCAACTGTAACTGTATGAGTGAAGCACGTGTTTGAAATGAAACTCAAGTTTTCTTTGAACCTTCCAGCAATTGTATCATCTAAATCGGCAGGTCGGTAAAAGGATCCAATTATTATTTTATTCGTGTTACCAAAAATTACTTCTGTCCACACCAATGCACAAGAACTATCTATTTCAATTTCGCGACAAGACAAACTACTTTTAACATCAACAAACATGCCACCGGCAGGCTGTATTTAGCCTGTCCTTTCCGAACACCGTTAGGTTCTTCACAAAAATTTCTGCTAAACTTATCTCCCGCTGCAGCCAGCTGTCAGTGCCTATAACCATTTGAGCATCAGTGGTTTCTATTAGCGCTTGAAGCTCTGGTACTTTCCCCACGCAGCCACGACAATGTACAACTCTTATACGGATGGTTTCTCTATCTACGTTCTTCTTGCGTTCGACCTGATCCCTTTGAGACTGAAGCCCTTTCTGTGTTTCCCCGAATCCCTATAACCTAAAAACCACCCAGTCCACATCACACACCTCCTGCTAACCGTATAGCTGCCTCCTGCGTGTGGTGGACTCCTGACTTATTCAGCGTGAAGCCCATTCACCCTGTGGAGCAAGTCGAGGAATCTGCAGCCAGCAAGCTAGGTGAACCGTCTGAACCTCTGATTCAAACCCTCTGCATCAGAGGTCCGCAATCGATCCTGTCGACTATGCTGCAAATTGTGAGCTCTGCTTTCTTCTCGGAAGCAAGACTGGCAGCCTTCAACACTTGTGTTAGCCGCTCGAAACCAGAGAGAATCTCTTTCAATCCAAAGGGACAGACATTGGTAGCTACGTAAGCCATCACCTGCAGCTGGCTGCACCCTGTGGTCTTCATTGTATCCAGAAGGACCTGTTCCACGTCTGGAATGACTCCATCTGGTGTGCACACGGGGTGCACATTGGCTTTTTTCCCCTCCTTGGGAGCTAGGTCCGTAGGAGTCCCCATAACACGCCTAACATTGGAGCTCCCAACTACCAATTATTCCCCGTTGTATAAGAAAGCCATACAATCAGAAGAATAATGAAAATTCGGATAAGTGAAGGTACAGTTATAACCGAATCGTAATGGCGCGACTACTTTCGTGCGATAACGATTCAAAGAAATTTTGTCGAAAAAGGTAAAAATATCAGATAGTTAGTGAAATCTGGAGTAAATAAACAGAACCTTTTAAAATTTCAGAATGCAGATTGCTCAACAAATGTCGTCAGCTTACAGAGAGAGAAGAATTATTCTGTGATTATTGTTTATTAACTGTAATTACGAACTAATCACTGATGTGTAATCAGGCAAGCACGGAACGGAAGGCACTGACTCTAGCTCTGATATGAAAACACAGTTCATGCTACGAATTACAATGTCAGAAAACCAAAGGAATAATTTGTGCTGTACACATGCACGAAACAGTTGATTGTTTTCAACATATTTCGCGTAATGAGTAGCGTCGCGTTACTTACTGTAGTGCCAAATGTTATTGATTTCAGAAACGCAAATGTTCATAAATACGTTTTTACTATAGTAAGTTATTTGTCAAAAGATTATGATGTTTGATTAATGAAGAATAAGTAATTTTACACTAGACTGTTAAGTAATTTGCAAATTTGAGCAGAGTTTTCAGTGCACACAAAAAACATGAACTGTACTATTAGGAAGTAACATTTTGTCAATATGCATTTTAATTATACTTTTACTCTTTTACTACTAGGGATTATTTTTTAATTAGTTATTTTACAGAGCAATACAGTTCACTGCTGTAAACGACAGTTTTGGGTAATACTCAATTTTGTAAATTCGCTTCTTCATCTTAGTTACCGAAATTAAATAAGCTCATCACTTTTAATATTTTCCCATTCATTCACTGGTTGTATTCTCGGAACCAATTATGGTGATAGGATAGGACCCTGTTAGGTAAATGACTGGGGTTCATTTACACTATGAGAGTTACTACACTAAACACTCTGTTATTCAATTAAGAAAAACTGCTAGGCTGACTAGCCTTGCAAAATCTAAAGATGAAATTGGTCGGATTTTAGTTTGATAAGTTGTTGGTGGTACTATGTAACGCATTATTCGTATGGCAACAAGCTCATTTTTATCGTCGCTCTATATAACAATTTCACGCAGTACTCTTGAATATTAATTCCTCTTGTAGACAATGTACTGTGACCGTTTATAATCCCATAAATGGGTTTAAATGGCTCTGAGCACTATGGGACTTAACTTCTGAGGTCATCAGTCCCCTAGAACTTAGAACTACTTAAACCTAACTAACCTAAGGACATCACACACATCCATGCCCGGAGCAGAATTTGAACGTGCGACCGTAGCGGTCGCACGGTTCCGGACTGAAGCGCCTAGAACCGCTCGGCCACACTGGCCGGCTATCCCATAATATGCCTGGCCACATGACAAAAATCTTGTAGTTTATTCATTACATTCCCACCCATCGCGTTTTCATTTGATCACTTCTAGCTACCAACTCCTCTTTGCCGCGTACTTTTGCCCGATTCCACGCTTATGCGACAAGTGACAATACTCCTTAATGCATATGTATTCTTTGACTCTATACATATCAGAATTTCTTGACTAGGGAAGCACTTTTGCTACATCATAATTACAATAATCCTTTTTAATTAGTTCGTTTGAATTAATTTTTGACATTTAATTATATGACAACATTAATAAATAATAAAAAGTACGTAGGACAGAAATCACATCACAGTTGCATTATGATTTCGAAATTAATCACGGGAAAAATTAATTAGGCACTGTGCTATTGTGTTACAAGGGGAGAACTAGATTCCAACACGATCCGTGGTACGTACTGAAGTAACTAATTGCTACAGGACAGTCTGTGAAAGACATACACCATTACGAAGGGTAGTAATAAAGTTTTATTTTATCTGAGTCGCCCCTTCACTACTCTGATGCTGCCCGCTACGACTTCCTCTCGTGTGCCAACCGGTTCTTCTCAAAGTAGCACCTACAACCAAAGTCCTAATTATTTGTTGGATATATTTCAATCTCTGTCTCCCAGTACAGTTTTTATCCTCTACAGCTTCCTCTAGCATGTTGTTTTGTAAAAAATTGGCTTATTGAGAACCGCGACTGTAATACCATAAAATTTAAAACTGAAACCGCTACGAACTATAATTATAATTTGAAAAGGTTTATTTTAATCAAACCATGACCGGTTTGAGATTGCTTAAAAATCCCACAAGTGCCGTAGAAATTATTCACTGATGTCTTAACTCGTGTGCTATTACCCTCACATTCCTTCTTGTGTTTTCCACACATTCTTCGGCGAATATCCTCATTTCGTATCTTATCAGTCCACTCAATTCTCAATATCCTTCTATACCGCCAAATCTGAAATGCTTAGGGTATCTTCTTTTCCCGTTTTCCCGCTGTCAAAGGATCACCACGGTACGTCACGGCTCAGACATTGGCAGCCGGGACAGCGGCCCGAAAAGAACCCAGACCGCTGCAAAGAACCCGTCGGCCAGTACGCTGCCAGCTCAGCGACGTCAGCAGAAACACCGCTTTGCAGTCGGAGCTTCCGCATGGCGACAACAACGACGCATGGCAGACCGACCTACCGGTTACGCCACGGCTGGCCATCAATCTTGCTGCAGACGTTTTTATGTGGCCTCGATACAGGCGTCTTCTGCAACTGTCAGCACGTGGAAACGGAATTTAAACCACCAGGACAGCATGACAGGGTGTCGTCACAGGTGGGCTGTCTGATGATATACCGCCTGTGTCAGTCATCTCCGCATCTATGACACTGCCGCCACCGGATCGCGAAACAAACACCTCTGCCTGAGTACCGGGCACACGATCCGCTACGCAGCCACCATAAGCCGCCAGCCGTCATCATGTTGTGGTAGCCGGGCCACGGCTAGCATCGGCAGGGAACGCCTGCGACAGCACTTAACTACTGACGTACTAGGGTCCTGGGATCACCGCCGTCTGTTTCAGATCTGCTGAACGATGCCTGTTCGTGTCCCTAAAGGAAGTGTTCTATCAACTCACTGGCTGCCTTCTTCGCACTCTCTATCACGAACCTCCAGTAGAGAAATCTTCCGGTTTGTATGGCCGTACTCCATGGAACTCTTTTATCCTTGACGTTTGGTCCAAAGCTGCGTTGGATATCTTCGGAGGTGCTCCTGGCAGTGCCGAGGGTTGTCGACTGACGTGTCGGACGTCGAAGAACGGTGGAAAGTGGGCGTGGTCTGGATTTCACGTGATAGCAGAGATAAACCTTGTCAAGGATAAAATATAACTATCGATCATAGTACGTCAAAGATATAAAACTTCTCATCGATTCTGTAGCGCCACTGTCCATATTTCGCTGAGTACCATAGCTTCTTCTTTTCTTTTAAAATTATCCCCATGTTTATGTATTTCGATGGCTTCTCTATATAGCCGTAGACAGCCGTTCGTCACAGTACATAAGATATCAGATTCCGAAAATTCCACTACGTGATCACCCAACAGAAGAGCATGTTCTGCCGCGGCTGAGTTGTCTGTTTTCCCTAGTTGGCAAAGACTTTATGTTCCATCAATCGTGTATTCACACTTCTCGTTGTAGTTCCAATGTAGACCCTACCACATGTACACGGAATCTTGTATACACCAATTGCAGACAGACGGGGGCCATTTATCCTTAACGGAACGAAGTGCTTGGCCTATTCTCTTTGTTGATCTGAAAATCGCCCGAACGTTATGTTTCCTTAAAATCTTGCCGATTGGATCCGTTACTTCTTTGATGAAAGGTAGAGAAACCGTGGTCTTCCATCGCTGTGTCCCAACGTTGTCTTTTAACGTCAGGAGAATATAAGAAACTTAAGAAAGACCCTACAGCTGGCATATTGAGGAAAACAAAAACGCTGATGAAGTCATCTACTTCAATTCAAAAGGAGGAGAAGAAAGGTTTGTTGAGGAAGCTGAGTGTCCCAGACTTTAAGGCCTACCTAAATTTCATAAGATTAACCTTCCGCTGAGACCATTGTCAGTGCTATTAATTCCCCAACGTACCAAATAGCACGATATCTGGCATCTTGTTTACAATCACATATTGGCCGGAATGATTCTTATGTAAAAGATTCATGTCATTTCGTTGAGAAATTGAAGGGATTAACTTTGGCTCCTGAGGATATTCTAATCAGTTCTGGCATTAATTTTTTTGGTCTTCAGTCTACTGACTGGTTTGATGCGGCCCGCCACGAATTCCTTTCCTGTGCTAACCTCTTCATCTCAGAGTGGCACTTGCAACTTACGTCCTCAATTATTTGCTTGACGTATTCCAATCTCTGTCTTCCTCTACAGTTTTTGCCCTCTACAGCTCCCTCTAGTACCATGAAAGTCATTCCCTCATGTCCTAGCAGATGTCCTATCAGCCTGTCCCTTCTCCGTATCAGTGTTTTCCACATAATACTTCCCTCTCCGATTCTACGTAGAACCTCCTCATTCCTTACCTTATCAGTCCAGCTAATTTTCAACATTCGTCTATAGCACCACATCTCAAATGCTTCGATTCTCTACTGTTCCGGTTTTTCCACAGTCCATGTTTCACTACCATACAATGCTGTACTCCAGACGTACATCCTCAGAAATTTCTTCCTCAAAATGAAGGCCGGTATTTGATATTAGTAGACTTATCTTGGCCAGAAATGCCTTTTTTGCCATAGCGAGTCTGCCTTTGATGTCCTCCTTGCTCCGTCCGGTATTGGTTATTTTACTGCCTAGGTAGCACAATTCCTTAACTTCATTGACTTCGTGACCATCAATCCTGGTGTTAAGTTTCTCGCTGTTCTCATTTCTACTACTTCCATTACCTTCGTCTTTCCCCGATTTACTTTCAAACCATACTGTGTACTCATTAGACTGTTCATTCCGTTCAGCAGATCATTTAATTCTTCTTCACTTTCACTCAGGATAGCAAAGTCATCAGCGAATCGTATCACTGATGTCCATTCACCTTGTATTTTAATTCCACTCCTGAACCTTTCTTTTACTTCCATCATTGGTTCCTCGAAGTACAGATTTAAGAGTAGGGGCGAAAGGCTACAGGCTTGTCTTATACCATTCTTAGTACGAGCACTTCGTTCTTGATCGTCCACTCTTATTATTCCCTCTTGGTTGTTGTACATATTGTATATGACCCGTTTCTCCCTATAGCATCCCCCTACTTTTTTCAGGATCTTGAACAGCTTGCACCATTTTATATTGTCTAACGCTTTTTCCAGGTCAACAAATTCTATGAACGTGTCTTGATTTTTCTTTAGCCTTGCTTCCATTATTAGCCGGAACGTCAGAATTGCCTCTCTCGTGGCTTTACTTTTCCTAAAGCCAAACTGATCGTCACCTAGCGCATTCTCAATTTTCTTTTCCCTTCTTCTGTATATTATTCTTGTAAGCAGCTTCGATGCATGAGCTGTTAAGCTGATTGTGCGATGATTCTCGCACTTGTCAGCTCTTGCCATCTTCGTAATTGTGTGGATGATGCTTTTCCGAAAGTCAGGTGGTATGTCGCCAGACTCATATATTCTACACACCAACGTGAACAGTCGTTTTGTTGCCACTTCCCCTAATGATTTTGGAAATTCTGATGGAATGTTATCTATTCCTTCTGCCTTATTTGACCGTAAGTCCTCCAAAGCTCTTTTAAATTCCGATTCTAATACTGGATCCCCTATCTCTTCTAAATCGACTCCTGTTCTTCTTCTATCACATCAGACAAATCTTCACCCACATAGAGGCTTTCAATGTATTCTTTCCACCTATCTGCTCTCTCCTCTGCATTTAACAGTGGAATTCCCGTTGCACTTGTAATGTTACCACCGTTGCTGTTAATGTCACCAAAGGTTCTTTTGACTTTCCTGTATGCTGAGTCTGTCCTTCCGACAATCATATCTTTTTCGATGTCTTCACATTTCTCCTGCAGCCATTTCGTCTTAGCTTCCCTGCACTTCCCATTTATTTCATTCCTCAGTGACTTGTATTTCTGTATTCCTGATTTTCCCGGAACATGTTTGTACTTTCTCCAATCATCAATCAACTGAAGTATTTCTTCTGTTACCCATGGTTTCTTCGCAGCTACCTTCTTTGTACCTATGTTTTCCTTCCCAACTTCTCTGATGGCCCTTTTTAGAGACGTCCATTCCTCTTCAACTGAGTTGCCTCCTGCGCTATTCCTTATTGCTATATCTATAGCGCTAGAGGACTTCAAACGTATCTCGTCATTCCTTAGAACTTCCGTATCCCACTTCTTAGCGTATTGAGTCTTCCTGACTAATGTCTTGAACTTCAGCCTACTCTTAATCACTACTATATTGTGATCTGAGTCTATGTCTGCTCCTGGGTACACCTTACAATCCAGTATCTGATTTCGGAATCTCTGTCTGACCATGTTGTAATCTAATTGAAATCTTCCCGTATCTCCCGGCCTTTTCCAAGTATACCTCCTCCACTTGTGATTCTTGAACAGGGTATTCGCTATTACTAGCTGAAACTCGTTGCAGAACTCAATTAGTCTTTCTCCTCTTTCATTCCTTGTCCCAATCCCATATTCTCCTGTAACCTTTTCTTCTACTCCTTCCCCTACAACTGCATTCCAGTCGCCCATGACTATTAGATTTTCGTCTCCCTTTACATACTGCATTACCCTTTCAATTTCCTCATACACTTTCTCTATCTGTTTGTCTTCAGCTTGCGACGTCGGCATGTATACCTGAACTATCGTTGTCGGTGATGGTCTGCTGTCGATTCTGATTAGAACAACCCGGTCACTGAACTGTTCACAGTAACAGACCCTCTGCCCTACCTTCCTATTCATAACGAATCCTACACCTGTTATACCATTTTCTGCTGCTGTTGATATTTCCCTATACTCATCTGACCAGAAATCCTTGTCTTCCTTCCACTTCACTTCCCTACCGCCTGCTATATCTAGATTGAGCCTTTGCATTTCTCTTTTCAGATTTTCTAGTTTCCCTACCACGTTCAAGCTTCTGACATTCCACGCCCCGACCCGTAGAACGTTATCCTTTCGTTGATTATTCAATCTTTTTCTCATGGTAACCACCCCCTTGGCAGTCCCCTCCCGGAGATCCGAATGGGGGACTATTCCGGAATTTTTTGCCAATGGTGAGATCATCATGACACTTCTTCAACTACATGCCACATGTCCTGTGGATACACGTTATGTGTCTTTAATGCAGTGGTTTCCATTGCCTTCTGAATCCTCATGTCGTTGATCTTTCCTGATTCTTCCGCCTTCAGGGGCAATTTCCCACCCCTAGGACAAGAGAGTGCCCTGAACCTCTATCCGCTCCTCCGCCCTCTTTGACAAGGCCGTTGGCAGAATGAGGCTGACTTCTTATGCCGGAAGTCTTCGGTCGCTAATGCTGATTATTTATCAAAATTTAGGCCTTGGCTGGGATCGAACCCGGGACCGAAGACGTTTTGATTATGAATCAAAGACACTACCCCTAGACCACGAGTCTACCCCAGTTTTGGCATAGTGTCTTTATTTACGATGATTCCGCTTAACAAAGTTATGGTTTACATAGTGGACCTTTCCCCAGCTATTTGACTGCTCATTTCAAACACTGTCTCACCTCTATTGAGCTCCAGTGGGAGGATGAGTATTATGAGCAGGTTGATGGTGTGGCCATGGGTAATCCATTGAGTTCTACGATCGCCAATTTTTACGTGGAAAAAGCGAATAAGAAACCATGTCGATGGTATCGATACGTGGATGATATATTTGTGGTTTGTTCACACGGCAAAAAAGCGATGGAAGAACATCGTTTCTCTACCCTTCATCAAAACAGTAACGGATCCAATAGGCAAGGTTTTAAGGAAAAATAACGTGCGACCGATTTTCAGATCAACAAAAAAATAGGCCAGGCCCTTCGTTCCGTTAAGGATAAACGTTCCTCTCTGTCTGCAATTGGTGTATACAAGATTCCTTGTACATGTGGTAGGGTCTACATTGGAACTATAACGAGAACGGTGAATACACGATTGAAGGAACATAAAAGTATTTGCCGAATAGGGAAAACAGACAACTCAGCCGTGGCAGAACATGCTCTTCAGTCGGGTGATCACGTAGTGAAATTTTCGGAAACTGAAGGTTTATGTACAGTGACGAACAGTTATCCACGGCTATGTAGAGAAGCCATGGATATATATAAATATGGCGACAAAAACGTTCAAATGGCTCTGAGCACTATGGGACTTCTAAGGTCATCAGTCTCCTAGATCTACTGAAACCTAACTAACCTAAAGACATAATACACATGCTTGCCCGAGGCAGGATTCGAACCTGTGACTGTAGCGCCTAGAACCGCTCGGCCACCCCGACCGGCTAAACATGGGGATAATTTTAAAAGAAAAGAAGCTATGAAAGTCAGCGATATATGGATAGTGGCGCTACAGAATAGATGAGAAATTTTTAAATCGATGAGAAATTTTTATCTTTGACGTACTATGATCGATAGTTATATTTTATCCTTGACAAGGCTTATATCTACTAACACGTGAAATCCAGACCACGCCCACTTTCCACGGTATTTAGGCCGTTCTTCGACGTCTGACTCGTGAGTCGACAAGGCTCAGCATAACGAGGATCACCTCCGAAGATGACCAACGTAGCTTTGGACGAAACGTCAGGGATAGAAGAGTTCCATGGAGCACTGCCATACAACTCGGGAGAATTCTCGACAGCTGAAACACCCGGTCGTGAAGCCCTTCATTGTATGCTCCAGTAGAGAGGACCATTCGCCCACTTCCACCACACAGCACATCTGTCACACGCACAGTGCTGTTTGAGCCGTATCGAATTATCGACCTTGCTACGTCGGTTTCGAGCAGTAGTTTGTCACAGACACAAACTAAACAGCTGGTGTATGTAATTGACACCTGAATGTTGTAAACGGGGAGCAGAGGGAGGTGAATTGGAGAGCGTGGTTACGGATAGCGCGGCGAGCACGAGCGTGGCGTGGCTGTCTGCAAGTAACGGTGGTCGCCAGGAGATGGCGCACCGAGTCGAGCAGTACGGTACAGCTTGGGAATGACACCGACAGCAAGGAGGACGGTGGCCTCTGTAGTCGTTGGCGAGGCGGACAGAAGTTGTATGTGTTAGTTGCTGCTCGGCTATCCCATAACACCGTGCTTGAATTGGAGAGGCATCAACAAGGGCAGAAGAATGTGCAGCTACGTGCTAGGGCAGATGGTTCATGTCTCTGGGGAACCAACAGATTCAATAATCAGTGAAGCGATGTTTTTGGTACGTGTTTGTGCACACGAACGAAATTAGGTGTTTTATTCAATACAGGTAGAATCAGACTGTCAAGGAAATAGGTCTCTTGCTGCACTGTAGCTGACGACTGCTAATTTGATAAATTACGTTCAGTTTTGCTGTCTTGTTGATGAAAAGTCAGAGAGAATGAGAAACGTTTACGTGATGAGCAACAGATAGGTCAAAGGGGTGGTAAGTAAAATGCTTTAAATTGTAAGGCTTAAGTTAAAAGTTCAGTGTGTATTTTCTTTGGTTTTTTAAAATTTGTATCTACACTTGCTTATAACAAGAAAAGCTTTATAAATTTTTTGCCTTATTGTGGAACTAGTTTGTTTTTAGCGCAGTTGTTCAAAGCTCTATGAGGCTTGTAAAAGCCTGTTAAGACTTATCGGTTACACGATAACTCAAATATTAAGACTGTAAGTTCAACTAAATACCTGTTGTTGTCGTCTTCCGTCCTGAGACTGATTTGATGCAGCCCTCCATGCTACTCTATCCTGTACAAACTTCTCCATTTCCCAGTACCTACTGCAACTTACATCCTTCTGCATCTGCTTAGTGTATTCCTCTCTTGGTCTCCCTCTACGATTTTTACCCTCCACGCTGCCCTCCAGTACTAAATTGGTGATCCCTTGATGCCTCAGAACATGTCCTACCAACCGATCCCTTCTTCTAGTCAAGTTGTGCCACAAACTTCTCTTCTCCCCAATCCTATTCAATACTTCCTCATTAGTTATGTGATCCACCCATATAATCTTCAGCATTCTTCTGTAGCACCACATTTCGAAAACTTCTATTCTCTTCTTGTCTAAACTATTTATCGTCCATGATTCACTTCCATACATGGCTACACTCCATACAAATACTTTCAGAAACGACTTCCTGACACTTAAATCAATACTCGATGTTAACAAATTTCTCTTCTTCAGAAACGCCTTCCTTGCCATTGCTAGTCTACATTTTATATCCTCTCTACTTCGACCATCATCAGTTATTTTGCTCCCCAAATAGCAAAACTCCTTTACTACTTTAAGTGTCTCATTTCCAAATCTAATTCCCTCAGCATCAACCGACTTAATTCGACTACATTCCATTATCCTCGTTTTGCTTTTGTTGATGTTCATCTTATACCCTCCTTTCAAGACACTGTCCATTCCGTTCAACATCTCTTCCAAGTCCTTTGCTGTCTCTGACAGAAGTTTTTATTTCTTCTCCGTGGATTTTAATACCTACTCCGGACTTCGTTTCCTTTACTGCTTGCTCAATGTACAGATTTAATAGCATCAGGGAGAGGCTGCAACCCTGTCTCATTCCCTTCCCAACCACTGCTTCCCTTTCGTGTCCCTCGACTCTTATAACTGCCATCGGGTTTCTGTACAAATTGTAAATAGCCTTTCGCTCCCTATATTTTACCCCTGCCACCTACAGAATTTGAAAGAGAGTATTCCAGTCAACATTGTCAAAAGCTTTCTCTAAGTCTACAAATGCTAGAAATGTAGGTTTGCCTTTTCTTAATCTTTCTTTTAAGATAAATCGTAGGGTCAGTATTGCCTCACGTGTTCCAACATTTCTACGGAATCCAAACTGATCTTCCCCCAGGTCGGCTTCTACGAGTTTTTCCATTCGTCTATAAAGAATTCGAGTTAATATTTTGCAGCTTTGACTTATTAAACTGATAGTTCGGTAATTTTCACATCCGTCAACACCTGCTTTCTTTGGGATTGGAATTATTATATTCTTCTTGAAGTCTGAGGGAAGTTCGCATTTCTCATACATCTTGCTCGCCAGACGGTACAGTTTTGTCAGGACTGACTTTCCCAAGGCTGTCAGTAGTTCTAATGGAATGTTGTCTACTATCGAGGCCTTGTTTCGACTTAGGTCTCTCAGTGCTCTGTCAATCTCTTCACGCAGTATCATATCTCCCATTTCATCTTCATCTACCTCCTCTTCCATTTCCATAATATTGTCCTCAAGAACATCGCCCCTGTATAGATCCTCTATATACTCTTTCCACCTATCTGTTTTGCCTTCTTTGCTTAGAACTGGGTTTCCATCAATGGTCTTGATATTCATGCAAGTGGTTCTCCTTTCTCCAAAGGTCCCTTTAATTTTCCTGTAGGCAGTATCTATCTTACCCCTCATGAGATAAGCCTCTACAACCTTACATTTGTCCTCTAGCCATCCCTGCTTAGCCATTTTGCACTTCCTGTCGATCTAATTTTTGAGACGTATGTATTTCTTTTAGTCTGCTTCACTTGCTGCATTCTTGTGTTTTCTCCTTTCATCAATTAAATTCAGTATCTCTTCTGTTATCGAAGAATTTCTAGTAGCTCTCGTCTTTGACCTACTCGATCCTCTTCTGCCTTCATTATTTCATTCCTGAAAGCTACCCATTCTTCTTGTACTGTATTTCTTTCCCCCATTCCTGTAAATTGTTCCTTTATGCTCTCCCTGAAACTCTGTACAACCTCTGGTTCTTTCAGTTTATCCAGGTCTCAACTCCTTAAATTCCCACCTTTTTGCAGTTTCTTCAGTTTTAATCTACAGTTCATAACCAGTAGATTGTGGTCAGAGTTCATATCTGCTCCAGGAAATGTCTTACAATTTAAAATCTGGTTCCTAAATCTCTGCCTTACCATTATATAATCTATCTGATACCTTTTAGTATCTCCAGGGGTCTTCCAAGTATACAACCTTCTTTCATGATTCTTAAACCAAGTGTTAGCTATGATTAAGTTATGCTCTGTGCACCCATGACTATTAAATTTTCATCTCCCTTCACTATCTGAATAATTTCCTTTATCTCATCACAAATTTCATCAACTTCTTCATCATCTGCAGAGCTAGCTGGCGTATAAGCGTGTACTACTGTAGTAGGCGTGGGCTTCGTGTCTGTCTTGGCCACAATAATCCGTTCACTATGCTGTTTGTAGTAGCTTACCCGCGCTTCTATTTTTTATTCATTATTAAACCTACTACTGCATTACCCCTATTTGATTTTGTATTTATAACTCTGTATTCACCTGACCAAAAACTTGTTGCTCCTGCCAGCGAACTTCACTAATTCTCACTATATCTAACTTTAACCTATCCATTTCCCTTTTTAAATTTTCTAACCTACCTGCTCGATTAAGGGATCTGACATTCCACGCTCTGATCCGTAGAATGCCAGTTTTCCTTCTCCTGATAACGATGTCCTCTTGAGTAGTCCCCGCCCGGAGATCCGAATGGGGGACTATTTTACCTCCGGAATATTTTACCCAAGAGGATGCCATCATCATTTAACCATACAGTGAAGCTGCATGCCCTTGGGAAAAATTACGGCTGTAGTTTCCCCTTGCTTCCAACTGCTCGCAGTACCAGCACAACAACGCCGTTTTGGTTAGTGTTTCAAGGCCAGATCAGTCAATCATCCAGACTGTTCCCCCTATAACTACTGAAAAGGCTGCTGCCCCTCTTCAGGAACCACACGTTTGTCTGTCCTCTCAACAGATACCCATCCGCTGTGGTTGCACCTACGGTACCGGTATCTGTATCGTTGAGGCACGCAAGCCTCCGCACCAACGGCAAGGTCCATGGTTCATGGAAATACGTAGGATCTACAGTTACGAACAACTTAAATTGGAAGGAATACATGTTGTGGGGAAGGCTAACCAAAGACTACGTTTTATTGGTAGGACATTTAGAAAATGTAACAGATCTACAAGAGAGACTGCCTACATTACGCTTGTCCGTCCTCTTTTAGAATATTGCTGCGCGGTGTGCGATTCTTAGCAGATAGGATGACGCCGTATATCGCGAAAGATCAAAGAAGGGCAACATATTTTGTATTCTCGCAGAATAAGGGAGACAGTGCCACTGAAATGATACAGGATTTGAGGTTGGCATCATTAAAACAAAGGCGTTTTATAGTTTTGGCAGAATCTTCTCACTAAATTTCTGTTACCAGTTTTCTCCTCAGAATGTGAAACTATTTTGTTGACGCTGACATACATAAGGAGAAACGATTATAGAATAAAATAAGGGAAATCAGAGCTCGTACGGAAAGGCGCGCGGTGTGAGAGATTGTAATAATAGACAATTATTGTGAAGGTGATTCGATGAATCCTCCCCCAGGCACTTAAATTTGATTTACAGAGCATCCATATAGATGTAGATGTAGAAGACAATTAAAAGTATAAGTTTTCTTTAATGAAGTTGTAATTTTTATCTTGGTAAGAAGTGAGTAATACGGTGGAACACAGTACAAATCTGCAGCAATGTTTGATCCTTGTTACAGCTACTGATGTCAAATAAACGTTTTCGAAAGCTTCTCTTGACACTCAGCAAACCTCCAGTACGTTCCACTTCCCTCTTTGTACACTGTGCCCCGAACTTACATCACTAGAAATTTATTCTTCAAATTAAGGCCGATGTTTCACATTAACGGACTTTCTTTGTGCAGGAATGTCCTCTTGTCCTGTAATAGTCTGCTTTTGCATTGTTCGTGCGTCGTCCGTCACATGTGATTTTTCTTGCGAGGTATCAGAATTCCTTCACTAATCCAGAGTTCTCATCAATTTTGATATTGCGTTAACAATTGTCTCATTTCTGGTACTTCTCATTGCTTTCATCTATCTTTGGCTACCCTCAATCCATATTCTGTTTTCTTCGCCTGTTTCATGGCTGGTGAATCCACATGTTTCCGCTGATAGTTTTGCACCTTTGTCTCCAGATCTTAGTGATACCCGGAGAATTCATTCACTGTGATAAGACGTCCAAGGAAGTCACGTAGACTGGCTTACACAACTGCAATATTAGCGCTGCTGCCTCGGTTTGGCGAGATTTTTGAATAAGTGTGGGCAGTCTTGGAACCCAGTTGACGGTAATCCCAGTGGTTTTCAAAAATTTTAGCGAGGCTGAAAGTTCATCCATTACTGATTTTTCACGGTTCCGCTATCGTCATTGCTGTGTTACGCTTGTCTCCAACCACCACTTCCCTTAGGAGTCTCGGTTCTGCAAAGAGTCTTTTCGATCTTCGTCATTCACTCATTCGACCACACTGAGAGCGTAATGGTGCAATTTCGAGTAGTCAACCGGTCTGTTGTTGGTTTCTAGTGCATGAAATGGAAACTACTCGCCTAAACACCCGGAAGCACACCATTAATCCCTCACGCTGGAAATAACAGAGAGATCACAAAGAATACTTAAAGCGTTTGAGCACCTAACTACTGTGTCATATATCTGGCACTGCTTCCCTACTCGACCACTAACTCAGCATGGATTGTAGCAGCTTCGTTCTTCAGCATTAACAAATAAAAACTAAAAAAAAATAATTACCGTACAATACATCTAATTAAGAATGGGACGTGACAATCAATTACGTTACTTTATTATTTTTTTTCGAGGCGGTAATTAGTACATTATGGCTACACCTCGTATTTCACGCACTTATTGCTCAGAGTGAACAGGAACTGCTATTTTATAATCTATTATTAAACTGTTCAAGAGATGGTAATGAATAAATTGTATTCCTTAATTACTTTCCTATAATTTTCGCAGGAAGCTGTTAATATAATTTGTTGAATGAAAATATCCGTCAGTAGATCCAGAAGATAGCCACTACAAACGTGGCCGAACCTTTACTTTCTCCAGCATAGTTTTTTACATTATGACTTCGTACGTACTCAGAATATTTTTATGTTAAAATATCCGTTGTTCAGGACCGATTAAGACCGCGATGTGTCTTCAGTTGCCCCATGTTGACTTCTGTATGTTATTTTTTATTAACAAAATTACGATATATACCAGCGCTATCCAATTAAGAATTTCGCTTCCTCGGAATACAGTTCATCTCTTATGGATGTTGCAACTCCTCCTTTTCCCTTATCAGCTCTGTGCCAGAATGATGCTACACTATAATTCATGATAATTAAATTCTCCATCCCCGTCACTTCAGAATCCTCCACACCTTTTTGCATAAAAAATGCTTAACGTCAACCCCATAGTATGCTGATGAAACTAACATTACTCTTAGAGAATCTGTTGCATATATTGTGGTCCTATTCTGTTCCAATTTGTTTCAAGAATTTCTGCCTATAAACTGACAATAACCTGAAAAACATACCATTATGACTACTGCAGTCATTGGGATTTTGCCTTGTGTTTCTGTGACATCTTACACACACTCTGCAAAATGCTCAGCCACCAGAATGCGTTAGTGCTGTTTGTGTTTTGTGTTGTTACTCTATGTGGTAGAGCATGTAAGAGGTGTTAGGTGTTCAGTGACTGTCATGCCACGGACTGGTTTGAGCCAACGTTATCAGCGCCTAGTGGAGTTTGAAACGGGTCTCATTGTGGGAATCCATTTGACCGGATGGTCGAACCATGCAGTATCCAGATTTGAGGGCAATTCAGATGTGTCAGTGGTCCTATGTTGCACTGCAAGTCAACGTGAGGGCATGCTCGTCATCACGGTTCTGATCGACCACTAAGACGGTCTCTAAATGTTTACATTACTTTGTTAATATGATGCGATAATATACTACTACTACTACCTGATTGCCTATGGCACCTGACAACTGTTCTCATACGCTTGAACACCGTTGGGTGGCTTGCGGAGTATAAATGTAGATGTAGATGATGTATGAAAGAACTGACTGCAGCCACTGACAACGACAGTTCATCTTAATGCTACCTCTTCACTTCCCTCACAACGCGAAACCATTTGAAATTGACGAGGTGTTACTAATTGTTCTCATATTAGCGCCATGCAATACTGCTTTTGAGCACTTCATATCGTTAACCGTCTTTCAAATTGACGCATCTTTAGCTTGCCCCAGGGTTACCAAAATAATTTATCGCAATGCGGATGCTTCTGTACAACCTGTTCGATGCTTGTCTTAGCACTAATTTGGTCTAATACCGGTGATGTAAGCCAGTCGAATATACACAAATATAGAAATAGAAACAAGTACAGGTATACGATCAGAATGACTGACGTATAAGCAACTGCCTGAAAGCATAACTGCTTTTCTACATTCTTCAGAAAAATGTCTTTCAATGTGTAGACCTAAGAGTGTATCAACAATATTCTGAATGACATTAGCAATAAACACTAACCCTCAGGGGCTCAGCAGTTAGTTGCTGGGTACGGGCTTGGCGACCCCGGGGTCACTGAGCTGGGGACTGGGAGGCGCCACCTGTCCTCAATACCGTAAGCTCTGAGCGTGCTTCAACGACCACCGTAAGGTGCGACTGTGGAACGTTGTATGGTAGAGAGCCCAGGGAGCTTGGCTTAACTGCCAGGGTCGCGAAGATGGTATAAACCTCTATTAAAAAAAAAAAAAAAACCTTGATCTGAAAGTGTGCTGCACGCTGAGTAGACGCATGGCTGTTTAGGTAGAACAGTTGCTAGCGGGCGACCGCTGGGGAAGCTGCCGCCCCCCAGTTGTATTAGGCTTACCCAGGCAAGCGGGGCTCTGTCTGGGTGGACATTCCTTTCCCTAGCTGCTTGTGGGACCACCATGAAAAGAAATACGAATAGTGTGCAAGCACGAGTCTCTAAGAAAGGAAAGTTCAATGCTTTACAGTATGACCCCCAATCGTTCCCTTCCCTGTCCACACCAGAGGAGGAACAGCGGTCTAAATTACCTGTTAAGACGTATTTTCCTCGATTTCTGGTTTGCAGCCGAACAGATGGGGACTCATTTCTGACCACAAAGCCTCAGTTTTTTGTGGAAAATTTAGAGGACAAATTTGGAGAATTTGAGGGCATGTCTAAAATGAGGTCTGGAGCAGTCCTCATATAGACAGCATCCCTGGCACAGTCACGGGCATTGCTTGCTTGTGACATGCTTGGTGATGTTTCAGTCTCCATTATGCCTCATAAGAGCCTCAATATGGTTCAGGGACTTATTTTTCGTCGTGACCTGTTGTTGCAGTCTGACGACGAGCTCCGTGCAAATCTGGAACTCCACGGTGTCCACTTTGTACGATGTGTCTCCAGGGTACCTAAAGATAGTATGGCCGCCACCGGCGCCTTCATGTTGGCTTTCTAGGGAGACAACCTGCCCGAGAAGGTCAAGATGATGATATATAGATGTGATGTTAACCCTTATGTCCCTCCTCCCAAACCCTTATGTCCCTCCTCCCATGCGCTGCTTTAATTGCTGGAGGTTTGGGCGTATGTAACCGAGATGTGACGCCAACCCTACCTGTCGGGATTGTGGACATGTCTCCCACCCCAACGTTCCGTGTTCGCCGCCCCCTGTTGGTGTCAACTGCGGTCAGAAACATTCACCTTGCTCGCCAGACTGCGCGGTTTATAAAAAAGAATGGAAGATTATGGCGTATAAGACCTTGGACAGGCTCATTTACACAGAGGCTAAACGCAAGTACGACCGACTTCACCCTGTGCCCAGTGCATCGACGTCTGCTGGAGCAGCTTCGATGTCGCCATCCCTGGTGATGAGCTCCAAAGCTCAGCCACTTTTTGTGGGACCTCCAACCTGTTCGTCTATTCCTGCCCCCCAGGTAGTTGGGGAACACCCTCTTCTGTTGCTACCCTGTTTTCAACATTGGGAGTAACAACCCCTCCTTCTTTGGGGACTTACGTCACCACCTCTGAACCGAAGAAGTGCCCAGCTCCTCCAGCTTCCCTCGCATGGAAGGGATCGCTTGGTGCCCTCCCTTCCAATGTTACTGCCCCTCCAGATGTCAGCCAGTGGCTGGAAAAGCCACCACCTGAGGACCGTAGGGCTTCCAGGTCTTCCTCAGTCCATGAGACTGGATCGGAAAAGCCCACAGAGCCTGATAAATCGAAGAACAAATGAGACCCTACCGAAAAGAAGAAAAAGCAAAAGGAGAAGGACATAGAGACAGAAAAGGAGTTCACCACTACACCTGAAGATGATGTGGAGCATCTAGCATCCACTCAGGAGCTAGATGATGCTCGACCCACAGCTCCTATGGAAGTTGATCAGGCAACTTCGCAATCGGTGGCGGTGAGACCCTGCTAAGGCGTGACCTATCCTCCCCAGGTTCTTTCATGTCTTCAGACAGATACCATTATCCTACAGTGGAATTGCTGTGGTTTTTTCCACCACCTTGCTGAGTTGAAACAGCTTTTGTGCCGCTTCCCTGCCACTTGTCCAGCCCTCCAAGAAACCTGGTTTCCTGTTCAGTGGACCCCCACCCTCTGTGGCTACCGGGGCTACTATAAGAACCGTGTAGACTACGACAGGGTGGCTGGCGGTGTCTGTGTCTATGTTCTTGCCACTGTTCCTAGTGTCCCAGTGCCACCTCACACAGCTTTCGAGGCTGTGGCTGTTAGAATCTGGGCAGGAATGGAGCTTACCATCTGTTCCCTCTACCTTCCACCCCTGGATGAGGTTGTCCCTCTTACTGACCTAGCAGCCTTGTTCACCCAGTTCCCCCCAACATTCCTCCTTTTGGGAGTCCCTTTATGGGGTGGGGCCCAGATTTCGGGCCATGGTGGGAATATTGAGGCTCTCTTTCCACAGCAGGACATTTGCCTTCTTAGCACTGGTGCTCCCACATATTTTAGCTTGACTCATGGCACATACTCAGCCATTGATCTCTCTCTTAGTAGCCCAGGACTTCTTGTATACCTCAGTTGGAGGGTACATGACGACCTCTGTTGTAACGACCACTTTCCTATCCTGGTTTCTCATCTTCAATCCCAACCCACTGACCAGATGCCACGATTGTCTCTTCGTGGAGCTGATTGGGCAGCCTACACCTCAGCTACTATGACCATTGCTCCGCTTCCTGTTGACATTGATTTGGCAGTGGTTGAGGTCAGTATGGCCATTGTTTCTGCTGCCGAGGCAACTGTCCCCTGCTATTCAAGTACCCTAAGGCGTAAGTGAGTCTCTTGGTGGACACCAGAGATTGCAGAAGCTATCTGTGACTGCCGGCGAGCCCTGCAACGATACTGGCGTCATCCTTCCCTAGAGAATCTGGTTGCCTTTAAACGGCTGCGCGCCCGCGCTCGGAAGTTAATCCGGAGGAGCAAACAGGACTGCTGGGAACGATATGTTGCCACCATAGATTATCGCACCTCCCCATCTCAGATGCGGTCGCGGGTTCGGCGCCTTTTTGGCTTTCGCCCTCATGCGTCTATCCCTTGCCTTTCTCTTTGGGGTACACTTACTACTGACCCAGTCGCCATCTCCGAACATCTGGCAGAGTACTTTGCTCGTATTTCAGCGACAGCAGGCTACAGCGCAGAATTCTGTGCAATTAAAGAGCAGGCTGAGCGTACGCAGTTGTCGTTTCACACGTACCGTTGGGAAGGATACAACGCCCCATTTAGTGAATGGGAGTTCCAAAGTGCCCTTACAGCTGGCCTGGTACCTCTCCAGGTCCAGTCCGAATTCACAACGAGTTTCTTCGCCATCTCTCAGCGCACTGTCAGGGCGATATACTCGCCCTGTTTAACCCCATCTGGATGGAGGGCGTTTTCCCAACTCATTGGCGGATAGCTTTACCATCCAGGTACTAAAACCTGGTGCAGATCCGCTGGTGGTTAATAGTTATCGCCCTATCAGCCTTACCAACATTATGTGCAAACTCCTGGAACAGATGGCGAGTCGGCGGCTCATGTGGATCCTCAAAGCTTGGGGCCTCCTAGCCCAGCAACTGGGGGCTGGGGGCTTCCGTAAGGCCGCTCAGCTATCGACAATGAAGTCTCGCTAGAGTCGGCTAATCGCACAGCTTTTACTCAACGAGAACATCTAGTTGCTGTTTTCCTTGATCTACGGAAGGCGTACGATACCACCTGGTGCCATCATATCCTTGCTACGCTGCACGAATGGGGCTTACGTGGTCCACTTCCGATTTTTCTACGGAATTTTCTCTCCGATCGCTCCTTTCAGGTTAGAGTTGAAACTTATTTTAGCTCTGCTCATATTCAGGAGAACGGTGTCCCGCAGGGCTCGGTTCTCAGTGTTCCTCTCTTTTTGGTGGCGATTAATGGTCTAGCGGCTGCGGTGGGCTCATCGGTCTGTTCCTCTCTATATGCCGATGACTTTTGTCTTTATTACAGTTCCCCAAGCATCAGTGTCGCTGAACGGTGGCTGCAGGGAGCTATCCATAAGGCACATTTTTGGGCATCCAACCATGGTTTTCCATTCTCTAAGGCCCAAGTGAGCATTTCTGTCGTCGTCGAACGGTCGACCTCCATCCAGAGCTCTACCTTGCCAATGAACTTCTTTGTATTGAGGAGAAGCATCGCTTCCTTGGCATGCTGTTTGATGCTCAGCTCATTTGGACACCTCATCTTCATGAGCTTAAACAACGGTGCTCAACAATCTTTGCTGCCTCAGCCACACCGTTTGGGGGGCTTCACGAATAATCTTCCTACAGCTCAATAAGACCTTATTCCAGTCCCATCTCGACTATGGGAGCGTGGTGTTCGACTCAGCAGCACCTTCAACATTGCAGATCCTCGACCTGATTCTCCATTGTGGCGTCAGACTGGCAACAGGTGCCTTCTGCACTAGTCCGGTAACTAGCCTTCTTGTAGAAGGTGGAATCCCTCCCCTACGATTCCGCTGACAACAGTTGCTTGCGTCATACATCGCCCGCGTCTATGCCTCGCCTGACCACATAAAACCACAGGCTCCTTTTTCCATCTTCTGCACTCCCCTCCACACGACTACGGCCTAGGTCGGGTCTCCCGATAGTTGTCCGCGTTCGTTCCCTTCTCTCATCACTAGAGCCCTTTCCCTTCCTCCATCCTTCCATCCCTTTTCTTCTACCCCTCCTTGGTCCCTCCCTTGTTTGCGGATTTGCTTGGATTTGTTCTGCGACTAAAAGTCCTCAGTTCCACATGCCAGTCTTCGTCGAATATTCCTTGCTCTTCTTGCTTCGTTTCGCGATGCAGATGAAGTCTACACCGGTGGTTCTGTGGTCTATGGACGCACTGGGTTTGCTTTGATCCACGGTTACCACGTTGAGGAGCATTCCCTGCATTGTGGGAGCAGTGTTTTCACTGCGGAGCTGGTTGCTCTTTATCGTGCACTCACTCACCTTTTCTCCTGCCCTGGGGAGTCATTTGTCATATGTAGTGACTCTTTGAGTGGATTGCAAGCACTTGACCAGTGTTTTTCTCGGGACGCTTTGGTGTGCGGTATTCAAGATACTGTTTTGCTCTCGCCATGTGTGGTCGTTCAGCGACGTTTGTGTCGACCCCGGGCCACATTGGCATTCCAGGAAGCAAACGTGTCGATCGATTGGCCAAGCAGGCCACCACTTCGCCACCCCTGGAGCTTGGTCTCGTGGAAAGAGACCTCTGGTCAGCCCTACATCACATGATCCGTGATGTCTGGAGCTCAGAATGGTTTGAATTGAACACCCCAAATAAGCTCCGCATGGTCAAGTAAGTCGTCCACGGACGTATGGAAATCATCCTTGAGGGGCACGCGTTGGGACTCAGTTGTTCTCTGCCATCTCCAAACTGGACATACGCGGTTGACTCACAGCTATCTCCTTCGTCGTGAGAACCCGCCCAAGTGTCGCTGTGATCCAGGGCTGACTGTGGTCCATCTTCTGATGGACTGACCCCTTTTAGCCCCCTTGTAGTAGTCCTTTAATTTACCAGCTGCACTTCCTTTAATTCAAGGTGACGATGCCTCTATAGCTGACTCAGTTTTACGTTTTATCCGCGCAGCTGGGTTTTATCACTCGCTCTAGTGTGGGCGCTCTCGCATGATTTCTCAGGCTACACCCACTCCAGCGACTTTTAATTGTGACATGAATACCAAAATAGTGTCTTTTATGGTAACAAGTTGTGTTGGTACCTCTATCAACGCTTTCCAGCTGGAGGTCCTTCGTTTGTAGTTGATTGGTTGACATTTTACCTGATCCATCAACCACTGTAGTCTGTTTTACTCTAGTCAACTGTTTGCTCTGCTCCTTTCAAGTGTCCTCAATTTTGTGTTATTGCGGTGTTCAGTTTAGCTCTGTACCCCCTGGTGTGCCCTCCCTCTGGGTGCAGAGGTTACGCTTTTGCTGTATAGGTTTTTTACAAGTTATCTGTTTGGAACACTGGACTGATCATCTCGATGTTTAGCCCCCATCAAACCCCAAAACCAACCAACCAATAAACGCTGTCTGTCGATATACTGGTTGCGTTTGAATGTACACAGTTTTACCAGAATAAAGTCTCTGATGTATAAATATACACGACGTGTTGAATTACTTCCGTGTGATTTAAAGCTCAAAGAGACAGCATGTAGAAGGTCAGATGCTATGGTATTGTACAGCTCTAGCCCTGTTCTCATCTAGTATAAGAGAATCTGTCATCTACTGCAAATGAACATAACTAGGAAAATAAACTACTTCGTAATTAAAATGTGTTAAAAGGGACAGTCAAACAGGATGAATAGCCAGTGTTCTATCGGCGACTGAGTAGCGCTGCTGCCTGGTGGTAGCAGTCAGCGCGGGTGAGGGTTTGGTTCAAATGGTTCAAATGGCTCTGAGAACTATGGGACATCGGAGGTCATCAATCCCCTAGAACTTAGAACTACTTAAACCTAACTAACCTAAGGACATCACACACATCCATGCCCGAAGCAGGATTCGAACCTGCGGCCGTAGCGGTCACGCGGTTCCAAACTGAAGCGCCTAGAGCCGCTCGATCACTGCGGCCGGCGCGGGTGAGGGCGTTGCTTTCGCTGCTGGAGTCGTGGATTTATTCTTGGTATTTTACTCTTCCCGTTAATACATAGCGATAAAAGGAATATCGCACGGGACCAGTTCGGGACAACTCTATATGATGGGCACGTAAAATTCCTCATTAAAAATCATCTTGTTTGAAATAGCACACCCTACGCAACCAAATCTCGGCTAGAGGGGTTGCTACGAGATAGTGATAACTGGGTTCACACTGCCATGGTCTTCGTATATTTTACTCGAATTTGTAATCACTCAAATAACATGGGGTATCTTGTCAACCCATGAAGTATCGTTTCGTTTCCTCGTTCTCTTCTGAACTCTTACCTTCTTTAGTTAAGCAGTGTAATGTCTTATGGAAACTACAACCAACGACAGTGGGTTCACACACAACCATCTTCGAGTTTTCGAGTTGCGAGTTCATTTCCTTAAGAAAAAATATGCAAATAGATAATCGGCTTACAACAAAGTTGTTGGATATTCTCCTGAGGGATAATGTACCAAATGCTGTCCAATTGGAGCGTTAGAGCGAAAAAATCTGCAGATAGTTGGAGGATACTGCCCATAATGCCGTAAACATTCTTAATTGGGTAGCTATTGGACTACCTTGCTAACAAAGATGTCCTGCTGTGGAAAAGAAATGGCACCTAAAGTCATCATTCCTGGTTGTTGGGCCATGTGGTGAGTGACAATCAGGTTAGTGTCCCACGGTTAATGTCTCCAGACACGACTTGCTCCTGGAATCTCATTGGATGGAGTAGAAATGCCTCAGTGATGAGTCATGCTTCGAATTGAGCGCCAATGACCAGCGACGACGTGTCTACAGGCGCCCCAGACAGCGGTGAGGTATCAACCTAACTGTCGCCTCCATTCGGCCCGACAACCACGAATGATTGGTTGGGTTGCCATTTATTTTCACATTATGACTCCTTTATTACAACATAGTGGTACGTCTTCGATATAACATGTCCCTTTTTGCTGTCCTTCATGGTTAGGCAACACAGGCTTATGTTTCAGCAAGATAATGCCAGCCTGAATACGATGATTGGCTCTACTGCTTGTGTTCGTGGTTGCTAAACCCTAACTTGACCAGCAAGGTCGCCTGATACCTCCCCAATTGAGAACGTTTGGGGGATTGTGGTGAGGATCCTCCAACCATTTTGGGATTTTGGAGATCTAACGCGCTAGTTGGGCAGAATCTGACACTATATCCCACATCAGGACATCCAAAAACTCAGTTAATGCCAGGCTGAAAAACTCCTTGCATTAGGGCAAGAGGTGGACCAATTTCCATTCGGATAATTCCCTTTTCTTTCTTTTTATTGGTATATATTCAAATTCGTCTTTCACACTTTCTTACTTTATGTTGGCCTTCCATATGAGCCCTTACTAATCCCTTCTCTTTCCTCAAACAGCTGTTCAATTTTCGTATGGGTAGCAACTATCTTGCACGCTTCTACAGCTTGGCATTTCTCCTGTACAATCCATGTTTTGCAGTCTTGTATTCTTTGTCAATCGCATGTTTTATACTTCTGTACTCGCTTTCGCCTGTTTCATTTGCTGAAGTTTTATATTTCCTTCAAATGCCAGTTAAATTAAATATTTCGTGTTATCTTACGATTTCTTCTGGGCCTTGTATTTCCGCTTATATGATACTCTGCTACCTCAACTGTTTCAACTGTCAACTTACATTCCCAGTCATAATTAACGAACTTGATTTTATCTGACCATACATTACTTGAATACCGTCGACAACTACAGAGGGAGGAGACATATAAATTGGTAATATTGCGGTGGGTGTAGGCTTTGTGTCTATGTTGGCTACGAAAATGTGTTCACTTTGTTGTTCGTACTAGCCTATACGCATTCCTATTCTATTCTCCATTGTTAGACCTACTTCTGCAATATCTTTATTTGATTTTGGTTTTATAACCCTGTGTTCACCGTACGAGAAGTCATGTTCTTGTTGCCAATGCATTTCAGTAATTACCGCTGTATCTAACTTCAACCTGTTTCATCCTATTTTTAAGAACTCTTTCCTTCGTACCGGCTTAGGGGATCTAACATTCCACCCTCAGACTTATGATGACTTAAGATGACAACTTCCTCATGAGTGGTCTCCATCTGGTGATCCAAAAGGACGACTATTTTACTACCAGAATATTTTAATTACGACGATGTCATCGTCAGTAGACTCTACCGCAGAACTGTAGGTCCTCAGGAAATACAAAAGTTTTAGTTTCCCCTTCCTTACAGCCGTTAGCAGTGCGAACATAACGACGTCCTTTTGGATAATAGTAGGCCAGTAGAATAAGCCAAGCTGTTTATCTGCAGCTACTAAAAATCCTATTGCTCTTCTGGAATTATGTGCTAGTGTCACCTCTCCACTGACATATCTACAATGTCATTGCAGTTATAGTAAGGCCTGATGTGCTACTGAGTGAACCGCTGCAATGAGAGTGCGTCCCCATGAAAGAATTTCTTTTCTTTTTTTAAAGAAAAGAAAAATGTTCGAGGATGGAGAGCTTGCAATCCTTGCTGATAACTGATCGAGCAGCTCAAGATGCCGAGTATTAGTTCAGAGTTTGAGGAACAACGCGAGATCTGGTGCGTACTGAACTAGAACGATCAGTAGATGGATAAAGGCTCTATGGTAAATATTAATACTGAGGTGCCGAGTGCCCTATTAGTTAAGATATCAACCAACATGACCAATCAGAAAATTTCTTGGGAAAATTAAGGACGAGTTTGTTGAATATATTGAGTTCTTACAACTGCTTAGAACATTTAGCAAGCATTTTTAGAACATTTAGCAAACATTCATAGTGATTTCTCTAAATCGTTTCAGGCAAATGCCGGGATGGTTTCTTTGAAAGGGCACGGCCGATATCCTTCCCAATCCTTTCCTAACCCAAGCTTGCGCTCCATCTCTAATGACCTCGTTGTCGACGGGACGTTAAACACTAACCACCACCACCACCACCAAACATTCATAAAACGTACAAAATTATCGAAGCTATTTGTAAGATATGTTTGTTTTAAAAATCGTGAGCGAGTTACATAAGTAGTGACATTAAAGCCCTGAGTCTTTAAGATATGCAATAAGTGCAAGTCTTCTGCCCCAGAAACGTGATCCGTAACACACACACACACACACTTTCATAATCCACTGCAGCTGAAAAATGTTAAAATTTGTGAATGTTACTTCCCCGTAACATCATAGGAATGTGAGAGTTGATTCGGCACAATATTTAGCACGCAGCAACTGTCGAAGCACAGTCCGTCCACCTACATTGCCTACACTTGCAACCTGACAGCGTGCGACGAGAAGCTACCTATGAATTATGTTTCGTAACTCCAGATTTAAATGTAGCTTACAATATGCCAGAAATTTCATGCTGTGTGAGGCGATTACACAACGTACAACAACATGGCGGCCATGCAACGTGGCACTATATTATGCACAAGTAAGAAATAATGAAATTTCGATTGTTTTCAAAACAGCCCCATGCACACTATTCACATCTTTTTATTCACACATACATGTTTAGACACCACTGTGTTATCATTTGTGGGTCAAATTTTATTTCTGTAAAGTGTAATAGAAAGTATCCGTTCATGTAACTATTCTAGGCCTCAAAACTATTAAGTGTGCATTTTGTTTGGTTTGTTTCGATTGCTCACCTGAAAATGACATTGCTAGTGAAACTGCGTTATTGGGTTATTGTGTCATTTTCTCGTCTCTTTTGACAGCATCTCATCTGGAAAGTAGTCATGAGCAAAATTTTTTGTGCGTCTCCGAAGTAGTATTTCGGGGTAATGGTTATGCGTTTTACTGTGCTTACATTTTCATCTTGTTACGTATCTCTGGTGTTATTTATAAACTGTCGCTCACAATTTTACTCCAGATGTGTTTTCCACAAAACGTGATATGGGCAGACAAAGCTGTCTCCATAGCAATGCTGAGGTGATATGTTGTTGTCGATGTTCACTTGTTCATCGTTTGCCTTTTGTTTGATGTGGGGCTACTGTTGAATGTTTCGTGAAAACTAGGGTGGTGTGTCAGCAGGGGGGAGGGGCCGGAGATATACACTCCTGGAAATTGAAATAAGAACACCGTGAATTCATTGTCCCAGGAAGGGAAAACTTTATTGCACATTCCTGGGGTCAGATACATCACATGATCACACTGACAGAACCACAGGCACATAGACACAGGCAACAGAGCATGCACAATGTCGGCACTAGTACAGTGTATATCCACCTTTCGCTGCAACGCAGGCTGCTATTCTCCCATGGAGACGATCGTAGAGATGCTGGGTGTAGTCCTGTGGAACGGCTTGCCATGCCATTTCCACCTGGCGCCTCAGATAGACCAGCGTTCGTGCTGGACGTGCAGACCGCGTGAGACGACGCTTCATACAGTCCCAAACATGCTCAATGGGGGACAGATACGGAGGTCTTGCTGGCCAGGGTAGTTGACTTACACTTTCTAGAGCACGTTGGGTGGCACGGGATACATGCGGACGTGCATTGTCCTGTTGGAACAGCAAGCTCCCTTGCCGGTCTAGGAATGGTAGAACGATGGGTTCGATGACGGTTTGGATGTACCGTGCACTATTCAGTGTCCCCTCGACGATCACCAGAGGTGTACGGCCGGTGTAGGAGATCGCTCCCCACACCATGATGCCGGGTGTTGGCCCTGTGTGCCTCGGTCGTATGCAGTCCTGATTGTGGCGCTCACCTGCACGGCGCCAAACACGCATACGACCATCATTGGCACCAAGGCAGAAGCGACTCTCATCGCTGAAGACGACACGTCTCCATTCGTCCCACTGGAGGCGGGCTGCACGATGTTGGGGCGTGAGCGGAAGACGGCCTAACGGTGTGCGGGACCGTAGCCCAGCTTCATGAAGACGGTTGCGAATGGTCCTCGCCGATACCCCAGGAGCAACAGTGTCCCCAATTTGCTGGGAAGTGGCGGTGCGGTCCCGTACGGCACTGCGTAGGATCCTACGGTCTTGGCGTGCATCCGTGCGTCGCTGCGGTCCGGTCCCAGGTCGACGGGCACGTGCACCTTCCGCCGACCACTGGCGACAACATCGATGTACTGTGGAGACCTCACGCCCCACGTGTTGAGCAATTCGGCGGTACGTCCACCCGGCCTCCCGCATGCCCACTATATGCCCTCGCTCAAAGTCCGTCAACTGCACATACGGTTCACGTCCACGCTGTCGCGGCATGCTATCAGTGTTAAAGACTGCGATGGAGCTCCGTATGCCACGGCAAACTGGCTGACACTGACGGCGGCGGTGCACAAATGCTGCGCAGCTAGCGCCATTCGACGGCCAAAACCGCGGTTCCTGGTGTGTCCGCTGTGCCGTGCGTGTGATCATTGCTTGTACAGCCCTCTCGCAGTGTCCGGAGCAAGTATGGTGGGTCTGACACACCGGTGTCAATGTGTTCTTTTTTCCATTTCCAGGAGTGTATATATATGTGTGTGTGTGTGAAATGAGAGAGAGAGAGAGAGAGAGAGAGAGAGAGAGAGAGAGAGAGAGAGCTATAGAAACGTGGGATGTGGGGTGGAAACTGAGAAAATATGTTTTTAGATATTTGAAATTATTTGATTTCTATGTTTTGGGTGCGGACGTCACATTTCACCATTGAGACTGAAGAAGACATGAAACTTAATTACACAAAATCAATAACAAACGTAATATTGAAAGTTTTCAGAAAACCTACAGCCAAAAGTACAACCATCCACAACCGTTCCAATTACTCCCACGCAGACTAACTATCAAGTTCCTGATACATGCTCCACAGGCTCAACAGAACTCCAATGGAAAAAACTCATCTACTCACAGGAACAAACACAATACACCAGATAACTTGAGAGAAAGGATACAACACACAAATGATAAACAACCTGAACAACAAAGCTAAAAAGTAAATTAAAACAGAAAAAAGTGAACAAATTACCAGAAACAACAGAGAACCAGGCACACAAGCACTTGACAGACTCAGGGAATTAGGAACACATTACAAACAGCACAGCATGGCAAATACTAACATACAGCAGCAAAGCTATCCACAGGGTGCCGAATATCCTGAAGAAACAGGGACAACAAATATTATTCCGAACGAAGATACAGTACAGAAAAATCAAAACACTAAGAACATATCTACAGACATATTCTCCAAGTCTAGAATCTATAAGTCAACCTGTACTTCATTACTATCTGTCTTCATAGGCCAGACATGCAGAAATTTAAAAACGAAATGCTCTGAACATCTCAGAGCCTTAAAATGTGTCAGAAAACACTACACTTTTGTAGATCATTCATACAAGAAAAACCGTCACCCTAAGAACATTCAGACTTAGCTTAAGATCTTGAGAGAAAGCAACAATCTCTATCAAAAACTCACAATAGAGGAAAGCTATCACGTGCAAGAAGCAATAATACAAGGAAAGAAAGTCTTGAATGAAAATACTACACTGTGCAACAAAATACTGTCTGCAGTACTTAATGAACTATGTAAAACAACCTCCTCTCATAAAACATAACAACCAAACATTCTAAAATATCTAAAAGGATTTGTTTCTGAGTCCGCTGCCGACCTCTTTCCAGCTCCCTCTCCCTCTCCCTCTCCCTCTCCCTCTCCCTCTCCCTCTCCCTCTCCCTCTCCCTCTCCCTCTCCCTCTCCCTCTCCCTCTCCCTCTCCCTCTCCCTCTCCCTCTCCCTCTCCCTCTCCCTCTCCCTCTCCCTCTCCCTCTCCCTCTCCCTCTCCCTCTCCCTCTCCCTCTCCCTCTCCCTCTCCCTCTCCCTCTCCCTCTCCCTCTCCCTCTCCCTCTCCCTCTCCCTCTCCCTCTCCCTCTCCCTCTCCCTCTCCCTCTCCCTCTCCCTCTCCCTCCCCCTCTCCCTCCCCCTCTCCCTCCCTCTCCCCCTCTCCCCCTCTCCCCCTCTCCCCCTCTCCCCCTCTCCCCCTCTCCCCCTCTCCCCCTCTCCCCCTCTCCCCCTCTCCCCCTCTCCCCCTCTCCCCCTCTCCCCCTCTCCCCCTCTTCCCCTCTCCCCCTCTCCCCCTCTCCCCCTCTCCGCCTCTCCCCCTCTCCCCCTCTCCCCCTCTCCCCCTCTCCCCCTCTCCCCCTCTCCCCCTCTCCCCCTCTCCCCCTCTCCCCCTCTCCCCCTCTCCCCCTCTCCCCCTCTCCCCCTCTCCCCCTCTCCCCCTCTCCGCCTCTCCGCCTCTCCGCCTCTCCCCCTCTCCCCCTCTCCCCCTCTCCCCCTCTCCCCCTCTCCCCCTCTCCCCCTCTCCCCCTCTCCCCCTCTCACCCTCTCCCTCCCTCTCTCTCTCTCTCATTTCACACTCAAAGAAACAAACACACACACTCACCCACTCTCACACTCACACTTCACACTTCACATTACATCACTCAACCGTTGGGCTATCAATAGGTCGAGCCACGGTCTCTGGTAGGACATTTTTGCCTTAGAAGGGTGTGGATCGCGCGAAGATTGGACGCGACAGGAGTGGCAGTATTACTCGGAAGGTAAAACATTTCACTCGAGTTGGAATCAGGGGGCGAGGCGAGTAGCGTGCCGGCAACTGATGACTAGTAAAAGTTCGGCTGTTAACAGTCACCTGTTCTGAGCGTAAGAAGAGACATTCAGGCGGCTTCCTGAATTGTGAACCATTATTTCCGCGGGCTGCAAATTTTTGGACTTGTGGAGCGCATACCGAGGGGAGGAGTGAGCTGTGTGCTTCAGCGACCGGCCAGACCTGCACAAGGGCGAAGAATCGCCGCTGTATTGAAGTTGCCTGTCGGCTCCAGGCTGTCCTCCTTTTATCGTTGTACGGATATGTCCGGTGAGCTTCAGATTTGGTTTATCGGATTTGAGTGGGTCGGGCATCGGCAGTAACCTAAGCTATAATTGTCATTTTCTGTACCAGTTCAAAATGGCTCTGAGCACTATGCGACTTAACATCTGTGGTCATCAGTCGCCTAGAACTTAGAACTAATTAAACCTAACTAACCTAAGGACATCACACACATCCATGGCCGAGGCAGGATTCGAACCTGCGACAGTAGCAGTCGCGCGGTTCCGGACTGAGCGCCTAGAATCGCGAGACCACCGCGGCCGGCCCTTCTGTACCAGTACTGTGACTGTTTAGCTGTGGTTGTTTAGAACCATAGTTTTCTGGTTTTGTGTTCGCGCTTCACGTTCGGTTCCATATCAACGATCTTCCTTTTGATCCCACTTCTGTCTCTAGGCAGGAAAGTTGTGTGTGCATTCCTATGAAACTACTTATTTGTTTCTTTATTTAATGTTCCAATCTGAGTGTTATTTGTCAAGTCCGGCCTCAGCTTCCTAGTTGGCTGCTGTAAGACGTCGGATTTGTAGTGGTGCGCATTTATACATTAAATTGATTCGTTTCAAGTGCAACGCCCTACATATACTATTACTGGAGCGCACAGTTTCATCTGTTGTATTATAGGGTGTTTATACTACCAAGTTTGACAGTGTCTTTTTCATTATTTCGACGAGCTGGGTCACTTACTCTTAATTATTAAGTCTCTATCTCTCACTGAGGACTTTATTTTGCGTTTTTACTATTATCTTATATGTGAATGTACTGTTATTCAAAAGGTTATGCTATATCTGCTGTTAGTCAGTGGTTCGTTAGCCAACAGAACGCGTTAGCTTGGGGTTTAGTGCTCTGCTCCTTATGGCAGTTACTTGATTACCCCTCGCCCCCGTGGCGCGCGTTCGATGCAATTTGTCCTTGGCAGTTAAACTTCCTGCTTGGTGACTGTATTAGGTACTGTGTTTAGACGCGGCCAATACAAGTTGCACTGATTGGACTCCGTTAACTTGTGAATAATTATTTACTTGTTTTTCTTGTTGCTGTATCTTTGACTGTCGTGCGGCGGCGTTCGGTCTTGAGCAAAGGCCTGGGCCAATTCCTGTACTAAATTCTGTAACTTTCTGTTAATTAGACTTCTGCTTGTATTTTCTTGTGGTACTTGGGTGTAATCTGCCTGGTTGGTAGAGCAGGAGCAGGGTCCGAAAGCGGATCCAAGTTCGCACTCGATCCAACGGCCAGCTCGGAGCAGGTGCTCCTGCACCACTTAATCTATCCGACCCTAGCCAAGACAGTGTTCTACAGAACTTAGATGCATTTATTTTTGTCTTAATCATTGCGCGCCTACTGCAGATCTCCTTTTATTTTTTTAAATTTCTAACTGATGTAAATTGTTGAAGTGTTGACCAGCTAAGTTGCTAGTTGACTATTTATTACATTTACCTGCTTAAATGTGTTCCTGCTAGTGTGTCTCGGACAACGGAATGGTTATTAATCTTAATCTTACTCTCTGTATGCGCTGTTGGTTTTTGAACTTACCAAACACTAAGAGATTTAATATCTGTTAATTTCATGAAGGTCCTCCCTAACTATTTGTACCATTCAGGACTCAATATTTAACATCAGTTTTGTCGGTTATTTCTCTTCCGTGCCTTGTACACCTGCGCTAACCGGCCGTACAGTAATTTTCTTCTATGGTGCTTACTTGCGGAGTTTGCTTCTACTTTGGATTGTAAATCTTAAAGTTTCTTTCGAGAAAGAATTTTTGCTTTTTCATTGTACTGATACAGCTTTTATTGTTGTATGTAATCTGTTTGCTATTAATCTGTTTCTTAGTAGTCAGTACCACTGGAGACGTTTTCTACTTAGTGTGTTCTGTTAAAATGAAGAGAAAATTCAGAAAACGAATGATGTTCAGTCTCCCCTTTGACCCTGCCCTTCCCACCACAGACAGCCACGCACGACTACTGCGTTGCCGTCACATCACGTCATTACCCCCAGAAAACGCACCACACTTGTTCTCACAAAACATTCAAAATTAGTCCTACATCAACCATGAGGCAAACGATGGACAAATGGACGGCGACAACAACATAGCACATCTCAATGGGTATGGAGACGTAAGTGTCTGCTCAAATCAAATTTTGTCCTATTTTATGAAAAATACGTGTGAAGTAACGTTGTGAGCGAAATTTTATAAATAACAGTGTACTCAGTAACAGTAGAAAGTGATATCCACTAGAGATCTGCAACAGGATCGTAAATGTAAGTACAGTAACATCCATAAGCACTGTCCAAGAAATAGTACTTCTGAAATGCGCAAAGGATTTTCTTCAAGACTACTCTGCTGCTGGTATGCTGTCAAAAACGACAAAAAGAAAGGTAAGGCCTCATCTATAGTAACGCAGTTTTACTACTAATGTAATTTTCAGATCAGCAATCAAACCAAACTAAACAAAATTAACCCTGCTCAATATTTGCAGCCGGGCGGAGTGGCCGAGCGGTTCTAGGCGCTACAGTCAGGAACCGCGCGACCACTACGGTCGCAGGTTCGAATCCTGCCTCGGGCATGGATGTGTGTGATGTCCTTAGGTTAGTTAGGTTTAAGTAGTTCTAAGTTCTAGGGGACTGATACCTCAGAAGTTAAGTCCCATAGTGCTCAGAGGCATTTGAGCAAATATTTACAGCAGAGCTCTTCGCCTTCTATCAGGCCACTCAGTACTTTCGGCGACAAAATCTCTTTTAATTTTGTCTTATCCTCCGATTCTCCCAGTGTCCTTTAGAGCCTCTGTTTGCTGTACACAGTCCATCCCTTACAACAACCGGTCCAAGAAAGCTTTCATCTGCCCGCTGTTGAGGGAGCCACTGGGATGTTTCTGTGTTGTCCTGGTGACGTCGATCTGACGGGAAATGATGCCGCTGACGTTGCTGCCAAGGCTGCTTTCCTCCCACCGCGGTCCACTAGCTCTTCCATCCCTTCGGGTGATCTCCATGTTGTCGTCTGTCGGCAGGTGGTGTCGCTTTGGAATCACCACTGATCTTCTCTTCACGAAACAAGCTCCGGTGAATAAACCTCACCCAGCATCTTGGCCAACCCTATCACGGCTCTCTTGCCGCGGGGCAATCATTTTAGCCAGGTTGCGTATTGGGCTTTTTGTTTTAGCCATCGCCATTTAAGTGGTGACTAGCTGCCACTTTGTGCTTTGACGGTTCGCCATTTCCTGGCCGAATGCCATTTTTGTAACCATTTAGTCTCATATATGTTTGCCGTTTGTGTTATCGGTCCTTATGACGTGACGTTAGTTGTTTTTGCTCCCTAAAGCAAACAAAACAAAACGAGCTTGGTGTAGCTGCTGGAAGAAGGTATCCTACCTATCATGGTAGAAGCTATTGACGTGATTGCTTTTGCTGTAACAGGACGTGCCCGTGGAACGTCACGAGAATTGTCCATCCCTTAGTCAACAGTACGGCAAGTTTTGAGGTCTATTTTACGCTGGTACTCGTATAAGACCTGGATGCTGCAGGAACCGAAATCTCATGGTTCGCACCAACGTTCTGAATTTGCTCTTCGGTTTCAGGCACGGATTACAGTTTACGACATGTGGTGGAGCAAATACACAGAACTGTCGAATGTGGGACAGTTAAACCGCGTGTTGTGCATGAAGAGTCATTTCACTAGCCGTGTGAGACCATGCGGTGTAAATTCAGCAGCACCTTTGTCCTCGGTCTGTTCTTCTTTGAAGAGAATACACCCAAAGGGTGTACCGTGATGTCTGTACGTTATCGAGACCTTGAGTACAGAATGTGATTCCTTCTTTCGAAGAGCGTAGTTATGTAGAAGCCATGTTTTTTTAGAAGATGGCGCAACACATCACATAGCTCGTCCATTGAAAGATATGATTAATGCAACGTTCTTCTAACGTGTTACTGCCGATATTTTGCGGATGCACTGCTACAAGATCAGCTGATCTGAATCCATGTGATCTGGGGCTCAGGAGATATCTGAAAGAAGGTATTTATTAGGGACACGTTCGGTCTTATACTTGATCTTAAGGCCAGACTACTCGGACACGTTGCTCAGATTCCACCAGAACTGCTGCGACCAAAAGTTGATCACGTCGATTTACGGATGCAGTGTTTCGGTGACGTCTCTGGTGCTCATGTTGAAAAAACTGTGTAAGCGGCTGATAATAATAAAATTAACATTACACCTTCTTCACTGTTTGATCTTTTATGCCCCGTTCCATTCCCATCCATTTGGGAACACTGCTGGCATTCACAACGCCAGATTTGTACCTGGCGACGAAAATTGGAACTAATTTATTCCAGCATAAGTCAGTATCACATCAACGCATTCGAAAATTTACTAAGGTTGGCTACCATATGATAATTACAGCCCTAAATAGACCTCTGCACTTTAATTCTAACAACCCTTTACTTAGAGCGTAGGCATAATAAACTGTGTGATGACTCGTCGTATGTGAACAACATCCGTTGGCTTTCTTCATTGCAGCATTCTCTAATAGCGTGGTTAGTTCGTCCCTCAGCAACTGAAGGAAAACAACACGTGTTAATCTGTTTTGTAAAGCGTTTGGTGGTATTCGTATCTGCCGTGTGAGACCGTGCAGTGTAAATTGACCAGCACCTTTGTTCTCGGTCTGTTCTTCTTCTCTGCCAGACTTATATCAGGTACCTGCCACTGTTATGCAGAATCTGCATGGCAGTAGACAAAGTACCTTTTATGCTGTGCCTATCTCTAGTGTATAGTTTTGTGTTAGAGCTAGGCCGGCATATGTGGCAGAGTGGTTCTAGGCGCTTCAGTCTGGAACCGCGCGACCGCTGCGGTCGCAGGTTCGAATCCAGCCTCGGGCATGGATGTGTGTGATGTCCTTAGGTTAGTTAGGTTTAAGTAGTTCTAAGTTCTTGGGGACTGATGATCTCAGATGTTAAGTCCCATAGGGCTGAGAGCCATTTGAACTATTTTTTGTTAGAGCTAACTTTACTGATAATTTTACATATCACAATTCTAGTGACCTTTTTCTGTGGCACCCGCTAAAGACGTTTACTGATAACAGTCATGTAATACTAGTTACCTACCTGCACGACGTGTTCAGCACATAAGTTTAGAGGCTGTCCAATTGATATTAGCTGCGTGCTTTATATCCATAGTAGAGACTATGAATGATTTATTGAAATTATATGTTATAAAATTACATTTCTGATTTGGAACGTTTTTTATTTAACACCTGCTTTATTTATTCTTTAAATCTGAAGGGAGTGGAAGGCTGACGCAATAAAGAAAATATTTCAATTCCGATGTGTTTACTAACTATCAAAAACACTCTCACATAAACACTGACAGATGCCATTAAGGCTAAATTTGACCATAACTTTAACAAAACAACTCTAGTTAAGACACGTTATTTAAGACTCTTTCAATTCGAATATTTTAAAATTACATGTAAAATAACAGAGGACACACAGCCTTAATTTTAACACGAATACTTAGAACATATTTAGTAAAACGTAACTTGGGCCATCTTGCAAATTACTAGACTAGAAAACTTTGCAGAGCGAATCACGAAGTTATTCTCATGCCCATTGGTTTGTAAGATGGGCTTTTAGGGCATAGAAAGTTACAACTTCGTACAATCATAAATGTGTAACAACAGAAGTAAGGCCCAAGCTTATAAGGCCGAAGTTTAACCACGAACAATGGAGCCGACTGAGGGAACTAATACTTAACTTCGAACCAAGACGTGGCTCCGTTTGCAACCCCACATCGAGTAGGCCACCGAAACGTGAACCCAGCAACCCTATCGAAGAGGAACAGACGAGCTCAGGAGAAGTCCACCGCCCGTAAGCCAAACTTGTAATCTAAAGGGAAGTTCTGCGCTTAGGTTACCCGCTTCCTAAGCTCACTGAAACACAGACCACACCCGAGAACAGAAGGCCAAAAAAACTTTTCTTAACTTTAACATTCAAGATTGAGCAGTAGATTAACACTATATAATCAAGCCGAAACAAGAACTATTTCACTCGCAAGTCCTTTCTTTAAGTGAAACAGTACCTCATAAACAAACGCTAAGAGTGGGAAATGAACTGGCTCACGAGAACCAACACTCACTAGAACTTAATAACACATATTGGCCACCTTAAATGGGCCTGCAAAGCTCAACACGGTAACCTTTGGAAATGAAAACTCAGATTGCCCGCAGGGGACATATTGACATGGATTAACCGATATCGTAAGCAAATTAAACACTTGCTAAAAAAGCTAATGGACTAACATTCTGCAAATACATCAATATTATGCGGAAGCAGAGCAGACGCTTAGTAAGAGGCATCAAATGAAATGGAACACCCATAACACCACTCGTTCGGCAATGTCTTACTATACCAAGAGCTATCACAATCACAGTTAACTACGCGCTCTTAGTAATTAGAGTACATAACTGAGTATTTTGATGCTGGGGTGATTTTGGGAAGATGTCAGACCATTACTTCGCAAGATCTTAACGAGTCCCTCGAAGAAAGCGGGCACATCCACAGCTCACGAGGTTGCCGGAGAATGCACAGCGCCGGCCAACTCCCGCCGCCTCCAGTATAAACACGTGATAACTACCGCTCGACCTCAGGCACGCTTTCTTCGCTTCTGCCCGCTAGCCAATCGTCGACTCGCGCACCGCTGCCTTCCGTTCTCAAAGCGCTGTTGCCCCATAGTCGCGATCGGCTCTCGCTTATATCCCGAGCAGGCCCAAGCGCCAAGACAAACCTCTGTATTAGGAAATCGATCGTTCTCATGTCAAGGATACTACTGGTACCGGTCCCCCCCACGGCTCATAACTATTTACTTTAATTGTATTATAGGAATATTTGAAATGAATGAATGGTCTTGATGACTGAAAGTGTATATTGAATATTGTAGACATTTTCGATTTACACACACACACACACGAACATAAACACATGCAAGCGCGAGCGAGCGCGTGTGTGCACACAAACGCACACTCCAGGTTAGTATCCCCAGTGGACACTAAAAATTCGTCCAAGTTCCACCTCTCAGCTCCTGAAAGCCAAACTGCTAATATTAGCTACCTGCATTCTGCCAGCTATAGAGAAATGCTGACTGATTTGCGGCAAACACGGAGGTTGTTATATCATTGTGGAACGACTGAGTGCCCAAGTGTGCAAGTGAAGCATAATGACATGATGGAAGCCGAGAGATATGGTCATACTGGTGACAATGCAGAGTGTCGTAAGGAAAGATCGCTACAATGGAACAGTAAATATTCAGATGGTGAACCAGCAGGAATCCTTGAAAAGTGAAGTTGCGAATGTCCGAAATCACTGAGAGATGACAGCGCGGAAAAGCATGGCCGATGATGTCATAGTCATCCCCAACTTCGCAGAGCAGACTGGAAGTGTCAGCATAAATATCTCACCCTTCTCAACAGATGAAGGATTGCTGAGTGTGATTCCTGTCTACGCAGTGTGTAGTCTCAGCTCTTGTGTCCGCTGCAAATACCCGTTGAGTGTGGAGGCTAGAAGGACCCTTGGCATACCTAGTTGTCTTAGAGCAACTATGCAATAATGAGTATGGCTGGAAGGACGCTGCTGCTGCCAGCGGCACTGTCAACTTCTGAAGCGACGCTGATGGGGCGCGAAGGCCACCATCACCGTAAAGGGCTGCTGGAGACCTGACTTAAGTACCCCGGACACTGTCAGTCCTCCGCCTCCAAGCCGGAGGGCTATTGCTGCTTCTCATCCCATTCCTGTGGCAGACACTTATGCTGTTGTCTCCTGCCTCCTAAGCAGGGGTTGAGGCTGACCCCTGCGAGCCAGTGAGTACTTCAGATGGATCTCGGGGTATGACTCTTGAGAGCAAATCTTCGACGTCCACAAGAGCACTCCGGAAACCTAAATGTAGATCTGCTGACCGCCATAATCCAGGGGTCGATGACCACCCCGTGACATAGCAGCTGGCGTTGGCGAAAATGCAAGTCAAAAGCATGGTGGTCTGCTGCTGCCAGCTTTGGGAGACAGTATTATATTACTGCCGAATAAATATATTACTGTGAATGATGTTTTCTTGGAGCTCTCGCTCGTTGCTAGGTCCTCATCATCACATCCTGCCCAGCTCCCACCTGTCGACTGTAGAGGTATTGTACCAGACACCTACAATATAATATCGATCTACTTGTTCAGAATAATTCTAGAATGTTTCATCAAACATCTAAAAAAATTTATATCTCATAAAGCGGTTGCATTTTCATGCGTTGTGCAGGACTGACACCCATTCCGTTATACTAAACCAAACCTGCTGACTTGCTTCCATTTTCGCTCGAGGATTAATACCCTGCCAGACGTGGCATTGCGATAATTTATCACCCCTGCTTGTGTAAACCCATCCACATTCGTAAGTAAAATTAAGAGTTAACTGCAGATCTTTAGAGTTCCGTCTTGGGTTCCGCTTCGAAAACTTTAATGTGATACCGTCCTGGGACCTGAAAGCTTGCACATGCTGTAAGTGGAATGGATAAAGTAACTGGCTGGTCAGAATTGTCCACACATGAGCGTGGTTAATGGCTTCAGAAGTTCCAGGTTTTAGAACAGAATATATGCGAAATGTCTAATGTAGGAGACAATTATTTTTTTCTGACAACAGTATCATAGCCGTAGGACGAACACAGACAATAAGAAATGTGCTGAGAGTGTCAGCAGGACGATATCCTTCACGTCTGAATACTGACAATTCTCGGCAGAAGTACAGTGGGCCTCATCACGAACAGGTACCTGTTCCTCTGCATATATTTATGCAAATGTTTTTAACTGGCATTGACGAGTAATGTGTCCCGTAAGACTACGAGCCATTTTTGAACATACAATACGGTGAATTTTTTGTATGCTACTAGCCCATACCCTGAGAAAACAAATTAATTTGTTAATAGGCTTTCTGAACAGAATAGTTTCCATGCTAAGACCAGAATAGACCGAATACGTCACAGAAACGAAGCAGCGTAGCAGGCCTAAACAGAGGATTCTGGAGGGAAGATGGCGCGCCTAAAGAATTAACCTTTAATTGCCTGCGACCCAAACTGTTGTTAATGGCTAGTCGGGAGTGAAGCCGGCAGATATACGGCCCAACTTTGATTAAGGCTGGGTGCCGTGAGGGAGTGGGAGAGGGGGGGGGGGGGTGGCGCTGGTAGCTGGCCGTGCGGCTCTGGGGGAGCGCAGCGGACGAAATAGCGACAGTGAAATACCTGCTGCAGGCGGGCGGAAGGTTACAAATTAAATGCCGAATCATGCCTGAGTGAAAAGGGGTGCACAGTGCAGCGGATTTCACTTAGAAGCACCGTCGAAGATTATAGCACATTTCGCAAAACAAGGGTTAAACTTCTCCAGAATATGAGGATATTTGGAAGACGTCACCACAGTTTATCTTCTACATGATGAACATAGAAATATGAGACGAATTTTAAGAATGGGACTACCAAATTTATGTTTTCAAAAGAATCGTTTGGTTTTACATCGTGAACATGAGATTTAGGTGGAATGGGCTCTGGGCTGGGGATTGCAAAAGATGGTGCTGAGTATTTTTTGATTATCACCCATCCAACATGATAGAAGACACCATTATAGACAAAAGAATCCACGAGGCAAGTATAAACTTGAGCAGTGCTTGATCAATACAAAATGTCTCAAATTTAAAATTTTGTACGTGGCTGGAGCAACGAATATAGGATGAAATTTACTTGTAGAAATAATAAACAGCCAGTCAATTGCAAAATGGAAGGTTTATTATAACACATCTGTCATGGTTTCAACTTCATAAAAACGATTTCACGAGAAGAAAACATTAGCAACTGGGTTACATCTTGTGGCAGATGTCCGTCAAAATGTGGCCCAGCTGTCAATATTTCCTTCTGAACAAGACGTTTTTATAAACGTTGAAACCGTTGTAAAGCGGTTATAAAAACTTTCCTTTTTGCAAATAATCGGATGTTTATTACTTCTATAATAAGACAAAGTATCTCCTTGAAATAATATCAATAAGTACTATAAAACAATTCAGTCTGGCTCCCACACAGCCAATTCGTACACCTACGTAACACGTTACAATATATGGCCTTTTGCTGTCAATAGCTAAGACAAAAGTAGCTTATTATACCAAAAACATATTCACAGATCTATAAAAGAAAACTGAGTGAAATTGTTACTAGCTATTACTTGTCTGGCTCCTCCTCGCTATCACCAATCACAAATATACCAACTACCAATACACTAGCCAACTACCGACTGATGCGCTTAGTGATCAGTGCACTAGTTACATAGATAAAGAATTCATTCATATAAAAGAACATAGCAGTTCACAATACTCATTTCTGAACCACAGGTTCAATAACAGTACCCATACTGAATTAATATAAAAACCACAGAGTGCGACACAGATCCGCAGTTGTAACATTTTAAATTACCTTTAACTTTTACGCAATCACGCGCATTGCGCATTCTGATATGAACAGGTCACAGTATTCAATATAGTGCGACCTACGTGCAATACACAACACACTGAGGTGACTAAAGTCGTGTGATAGCGAGACGGTAGTATCGCGTACACAAAGTAAAAAATGGAAGTGAATTGGCGGAGCTGTCATTTGTGCTCAGGTGATTTATGTGAAGAGGTTTCCACGTGATTACGACCGCACGAGGGCATTTATCAGCTTTCCAATGGTGTGCAACTTACCATGGTGTCTATTAACAAAGAAGAAGAAACAGTAAGAAGAAGCTGTAGCTGGTCGACCCGCCTCACAGCCGGCAATGTAATAACGGACTTGCAACCTGCGACCGGTTGTGAGCCGGCTGTATAAGCCAATGGGTTAGTAGGCTCTGGCAGTAGAAGACCAACGCGAGTGCGTGTGCTAACAGCAAGACGTCGCTTGCAGCACCTCTCCTGCGCACGTGACCATAGCACTTGGACTCTAGACGACTGGAAAACTGTAGCCTGATCAGATGAGTCCCGATTTCAGTCGGTAGGAGCTGAGGGAAAGGTACGTGTGTGGCGTAGACCGCACTAAGTCATGGACCGAAGTCGTCAACAAGGCACTGTGCAAGCCGGTGATGGCTCCATAATGGTGTGGGCTGTTTTTACATGCCTTGCAGTGGATCTTTTGGTCCAACTGAGCCGATAATTGAGTGCAAATGAGATTTTCGCATCAATAAGACATCAATGGCAGCATGTCCGACCAAATACTGCAAAGGGGAACCTCATAAAACAAGGGAAGGCAAAAAATGTAGTATAGTCAACAATGTTTCTTACTTTGCAGCCATTCGTGGACTTATGTTCCCAAACAACGATGGAATTTTTGTGGGTGGCAAAGCGTCATGGCACCGAGCCACTATTGTTAATAATTGTTTTGAAGAACATGGACCGGGTCCTCTGGTCCAATTAAACAGATCATTGACTGGAAAAGGCTATGTTCGGCTACTTGTTCCCTAACAATGATTGAATTTTTATGGATAACAATGTACTATGTCACCGTGTCACTGTTGTTCGCGATTGGTTTGCAGAATATTTTGGACAGTGAGAGTCAATTGCTTTCCTTGGTGTCTCTCCAGCTACTCCTCGCCACTGCCATACACAGTCGCACCCCAACCACAATCTCGGTGCTTGCTTCCAGGAGACGTGTTCGTCCTACTGGTGTCAAGCTCACTTCTCACCACGTTTCGCGCCTCGCTCCAGCACGACCTCGGCGGTATTGCAGTTAGTGACATATCTCACAGTCACCACTCCGTTGACACAAATTGTACGCAGCCAATAACAAGATCGGTGGTGCTGTCGTTTCGCATGGCACGAATGATAGATCATCTACAAACATGCAGTTTTCCTCGGGGTACTTTTCACAATTATATTTGGGCTCGAAGTTTTCATTTATCTTTGAAAATTGTTCAATGTTCACTCCATCGGACACGTGGCAAACATCTAGACGATAGTCATTTACCTCTACCAGCATACGTGAAGTTACAGCATTAACTATTGTTGGTGTGTGGAGTCGCAGTTCACCAAAGCTGGGTTGGATTGGGTTGTTTGGGGGAGGAGACCAGACAGCGAGGTCATCGGTCTCCTCGGATTAGGGAAGGATGGGGAAGGAAGTCGGCCGTGACTTGTCAAAAGAACCATCCCGGCATTTGCCTGGAGCGGTTCAGGGAAATCACGGAAAACCTAAATCACGACGGCCGGACGAGGGATTGAACCGTCGTCGTCTCGAACGCGAGTCCAGTGTCACCAAAGTTGTAATGGGATGCACATATACGCTGACTTTCACAAACATCCACAAAAGGAAAAAAAAAGATCAGACTACCTTGTTAAACAACGGTGCAAAGCTAGACCCGTACGTCCGTTAAGGCCGGTCCTCGTTGGCAGTAGTAAAAGAAGCTATCACAAACAGATTATTGGATATGCTATACTGGCATTCCACGGAGTACTTACCATGTCTGGACATTACGAAAGACTGAACTGCAGTTGCTCCAGATACAGCTGCCCTCTTCGTATGTCTCGCTTACATATGGAAAAGCTCCGAAGATAATTTTACCATAGAATGGCCTCCAGGTGATTAAAGATTTTAGCGCGACCGCAGTCGCTAGCGATAAACGATGCAATACAATATATCTCTGAGAAAGGGGAGAGAAAGAGAGAGAGAGAAAAACGGTTCAAATGGATCTGAGCACTATGGGACTTAACATCTATGGTCATCAGTCCCCTAGAACGTAGAACTACTTGAACCTAACTAACCTAAGGACATCACACAACACCCAGTCATCTCGAGGCAGAGAAAATCCCTGACCCCGCCGGGAATCGAACCCAGGTAGGTAGGTAGGTAGGTAAAAATTATCTATGTTCCTCGGTATGTATGTCAGTCTCTCGAATCCTATTCTAATAGTAACTACCCAAGCTACATCAAGATGCCTATAGGATTAGCACATAGTTCCCTTCGAATATCGGCTTTCTTATTTACTTTAGGCTACCGCGGGAACAGCTTCATCTTCCAGGCAAAGCTGTAAGAGTTCTCTGAACCTCTCCGTTAAACGTTCGTAGAGGGCCACAGTGAATTTGATGCCTAAGACTTAAACGTGACTTAAACGTGACTTCAGTCATGCTCAAGCCGTTGTTACATCATTATGGCGTTGCGGTACGGAACATTAACCCGCTAGAAGATCAGTTGCCCTTGAGAAAGATATCAAGCACAAAATACGATATTGCAGTGCCTGTGTTACTCCGAATTATGATGCAAACGAGCGCTGCGGCGACTACAGCCCCTATGAAATACATGAAATGTATTCGGAGCTGCAAATGTGGACAACCATAAATTGTATAATGACTACAATGTAAATTTGTAGCAGACCAGGACTCTAATCCGAATTTCTAGTTAATTTCGAGCGGCCATATTACCATTAGACAATCTGAGCACGACTTAGGAACAGACCCAAACTTCCATATGTCGTTAACCATGTACCTACAACTTCCATTCGAACACATATTACGTACATTCCTATACAAGGGAGACATTTTAATTGGTAGTCGCTTGCCCGATGTCGGCAGAGAAATGTACTTCAAGCATTCTGATGAATAACACAGGCACAGCAATATGGTATTTATCCACCGACACCGGGGAAGGGCCTTTCAATTAAAATGTCTCCCTAGTAGAGAAATGTACAGAATTCGTGTACGAGTGCAGACTGTAGACACATGGTTGACGACATATGAATATATAGGTCTGGCTGTGCTTGGGTAGTCTAATGCAGTCTAATGGTAAGGTGACCGCTCGCGGTAAGCTGGCAATCCCAGTTCGAGTCCTGATCCGGCACAGATGTACATTGCCGTCTTTCCATTATACAGCTAATCGTTATGCATGTTCGCAACTGTGAATACATTCACGTGGCCCAGCATAATGTCCCCACAGTATTATACAGCCTCTACCGGCCTGTGTCCGTGGCGTCTTGCTCCTTTCGAGCAGCCGTTCGATTCGACGACGGCGTATCCAGTCACATCCATCTAACTGGTATAATAAGAAAAGAAATTAATCCTGTCGAACGATACGTTTATATTGATCCAATGTTGAATCTCGGCGATCCGTTACCACTGCACTTGCAACTAACTGACCGTGTCCTTCGGTCAACATGATAACACAGAGTGGTCGCCTGTTGCGGAGCCGACATTCAGCAATGTGAGCCTAATGTTGTGCTCTGAAACACTTGTACCTACCCCGAAGGTGTCCACTGTTGTGAGATCTGCCACAGACCTCAGGCTATCTATGTTTTCAGAGTTCGTAATTCTCGGCTCCTGCTCGTGATTTCATCGTCATTCAAGTACTTTCCTCAGGTTCTCACGACTGCAGCACGAGAACAGCCGATCGTCTTCGTCGTTTCCGGGATACATGTTTCCATTCGTCGGACCATAACAATCTACCTTTTGACAAAATCGCTTATGTCAGTGGATTTCACCATTTGCGATCCGTATAGTCGCTTGAATGACTTCCTATCCATAGCTGCTTCGCTTATATATTTGTAGTTCATTCGTCACGAGTTGGAAACGCCACCAGGCGAGACAGTCCTGTCTGAGCAGTGGTGCTAGTATTTCAGGACATCGGTGAAAGTGGACGTGTGGTAAACGAAAACGCAGTGTAAAGATCCTTTAATGTCAACTCAGTCCCAGTGCCAATGTGTCCACCTATCTAGGATATGAAGGACTAGTTACAACAGCTTGCCTCAAGAGAAGGTACAATGGCTTTTTGACACCTTTCCAACCGAATCAGTGCATGATCCAGATCAGAGGGGATGCCACGTGATATTGATAAATTGAGTAATACTGTGGATTTGTTTGTATAGTTCGTCGGCCAGAGTGGGCGTGCGGCTCTAGGCGCTACAGTCTGGAACGGCGTGACCGCTACGGTCGCAGGTTCGAATCCTGCCTCGGGCATGGATGTGTGTGATGTCCTTAGGTTAGTTAGGTTTAAGTAGTTCTGAGTTCTAGGGGACTGATGACCTCAGAAGTTAAGTCCCATAGTGCTCAGAGCCATTTGAACCCTTTCTTTTTTGTTTAGTTCTCTCTATTCTATAACCACTGCAACAGTATTACGAGGGGCACTAAATAAGCAATGCAACACACTTCATTTCTCTGCCAATTTCGTTGAAAAAAAAAATGCGAATTTTTGTTGGTTACCGTAGAATATTCCCGCTTCAACAGCTTTAAATTCATGAGCTTTCGATAGCTGGCGGTGCTATAAGTAGACTTCAAAGTAGCGTCTGTAACGGAGCCGCGTTCCTAGCAGAGAACTGTCATTGGTTTTCTTTTGGAGGGAAACCAGAGCCTCGCAGATATATATTTATAGGCACTTGCAGAATGTCTATGGAGTCGTGGCAATAAACAAAAGCATGGTGAGTCGTTGGGCGTGGCGTATTTAGTGATCGCACCAAGCTCACACAACTTGTCCAACTTCCTCCTCCTGCGTCCCGACCGGCTGCACACAGCTGTGGCTCCTGCACTGTCTGAACGTGTGGACACTCTCATTCGAGGTGATCGACAGATGCCAATCAAACGCCTCGGTGCACAATTGGACGGAGTGCTGACATGCTCGTACAGTGCATGTGCCAGCTGGGTTCCTCGCCGCCTAAAGAGCAATGAAGGACCATCTGTGTGAAATTTATTGGCCGTTACGAGACTGATCGTGACAATTTTTTGCCGATCGTCACAGGCGATGAAACATGAGTTCATAACTTCGAATCGTAAACAAAGCTTCAATCCATGGAACGGCACCGTACTACCTCTCCGCCGAAAAAAAAAAAGTTCATAGCCACACCTACAGCCAGTAAAGTTTTCCGCGACTCTGAAGGTCGTTCTGTTTGGCGCGTTCCCTCACGGTGCAACGATAAACTAGGAAGTGCATTGTGCTTGCCTCAGGAAACTGAAGGAACAAATTCAACGTGTTCGTTGCCACAAAAATGCAAACGAACTTCTCCTCCTCCATGACAGCGCAAGGCCTCACACAAGTTTGCGCACCCGAGTGGTGCTCACAAAACTTTATTCGACTGTTCCTCCTCGTCCACCCTGCAGCCCGGATCACACATCCTTCGACCGCCACAAGTTTGCCACAATGAAGTATACTCTTGAAGGTCAGCAGTATGAAAGGTTAGTAATGGAGCAAGAGATTGTGTGTGTGTGTGTGTGTGTGTGTGTGTGTTTGTTTGTGTGTGTGTGTGTGGTATTTCTTAAGGGACCAAACTGCTGAGGTCATCGATCCCTAGACTTACACACTACTTAAACTAATTTATGCTAAAAACAACACACACACTCATGCGGGAGGGGCCACGCATTCCGGGACATGGCGCCTATAACCGCGCGGCCACTAGACCATTAAAATGGTACCAAGCGGGCATGCAGGCCCTTCCAGTAAGGTGGCCTAAAGCCGTCGAATTTAACAGAGACTATGTTGAAAATTAGAATTTTGTAACCAAAAGAGGGGGAATAATATGATGTATTGGAATCCTGAATAAAGCCAACCTGTTTTCAGAAAAAAAGAAAATTGTGTTGCATTACTTATTGCTTGCCCTCGTATACACCCTCCAATCCAGTGAAATTTAATTTCGTTTCCTCCTCACCTTGGGCTGCTTCACTTTCTGCCTCGTCATGTATAAAGTGGCTGTAAACGATATTTCAAAAATTACAGCACATTTTTCATAATTGGTTGTAGGTTTGGCAAAAGTAGTTGCGCTTAGAGGAACACCATTCATTTACTTATTACGAAGTATTTGGCAAAAGAGTGTATGTTTGTGAACGTATTATTCTAAAATCATGCATTACCGGTGCCTCGATTAGCTACTTAGCTCTCGACTCTTGTGTTTAGTGACAGCTCTAATTACACGATATTCAAGACCTCAGGTAACAAACACAGACACGGTTAGTTCGGAATAGACATGTTGCTCTTGTTGATGTATGGCAGATTTAGGATACATATGTCGAAACATGAAGCTCGTATCTTACAGTACTTAGTGTAGATTAATGCTCTAACAACCATAACTTTCCACAACATTTTCCGTTTTCAAAATTTTAGTTATTGATAAGACTGCGCAGGTATCTAGCAGTATCGAGACACACATTCTCTTTTCAGTCTTCCAGATTCAGGTTTACCATCGTTTCTGTAAACTGAATGTTGTAACTGTTTGTATATAAGAATAGGGCAATGGTCGTTGTCTTTTCCATCTTTTTCCTACCTGGGACTGGGCTCCTGCTCAAACGGGCGGGCTGTAAAATATGTCAATGACTCCTCGTTGTCGATGGTCATGAGAAATCCTAGTCTTTCTTCGTGTTTTAACTTCAACCATTCAGTTATTCCGTAATAATCAGTAAGCCACATTTCGACGTTCTCTGTTCATAATCATGTCCCTCTTTGTTACGTTTCCCTCAACATTCCGAAATTTTCAGACATCCACTAACGCATTCATTGATTTCGCTACCGCCGTTACGAGTTTCTGATGACTGAGATAACATGTTATGTAAAAACTCTTGTTTTATGTCAGTATCAACGTCTGTATCTCGGATAACATTATTAACCTCGTTGTTCTTCGCCTTTAGAAATTGTCGTATGGAGAGAGCACTGACATGCTATTTGAGAGGTGATCTGCGACAGCGTCTGTGATTTCAGATTTTTAAAGGACAGTAAAGGTTGTTAAAGAAAGGGAACAAAATAACAATGAAGGTTAAGTTAATTTCTACAGACATAACTTTTGCTTGATTTTCAAAGCGGTCTGAGTAATGTTATCAAGATCTTGTTCCATACTTGTAGCCGGCCGTTGTGACCGAGCTGTTCTAGTCGCTTGAGTCCGGAACCGCGCTGCTGCTACGGTCGCGCGTTCGAACCCTGCCTCGGGCATGGGTATGTGTGATGTCCTTATGTTAGTTAGGTTTACGTAGTTCTAAGTCTATGGGACTGATGACCTCAGATATTAAGTCCCGTAGTGCTTAGAGCCATTTCAACCATTTGAAACTTACTCGTAACTAAAGATTTCTAGAATTCTTCCCTCATAACGTGGAACCGTTAAATACTTATTGGATATATTGAGGACGCCTCGAAAACTTATTAAATGATTTAAAATTGCCTCAGGGTCCACTACTGGTATAAAAGATGAGGTGCTTTAGAGAATGAAACAGGCGTTTTTCTCTTTCATCACGAAACTTTGGCAATTCGATTGACGTTTAGCTCTCGCTATAACAGTGAAACATTTATTTAGCATATGAAAATAAGTGATATTTCGAAAATAAAGCAAATAAAATCACCTTTGCTTACCTTTATCTGTGTAATTTTGAAATGTCTTCAGAATCTCAGCAGTCAGCTAAATATAATGACAGAACGCGTGTAGATTAAAGTGCTTTCTGTGCTGATAGAATAGTCTCTGTAACGAATTTTATATCTCTGTTATAAAATGTTGTGTTAATTGGCAATTTGCTAACGTGAATTGCAGATTAAATTGTCGCATCGGCCACTATAAAAACCGACGTACTTGACAACTGGTCGTAATGGAGAATTTATCGATAATCGGCCGCTTTCGTAACGACCTGATACAGTGCCAGCATAAACGTTGGTCCTCCCAACTAGTCTTTGACTAGCAAAGCAGGGTAGCCGAGATTGCGTAAGGATGAGACGTAGCTGTTCCCAGTCTACATGAATGCACGTATAGCTGCTCGTGATTATTTTATAAACAGGACATCGAACAAGATGAAATTATCAGAGCATTACAACGGAATTCCATTTAGGATTATGTGATCAAAAGCAGATTAGAGCTGTCATTCACCTTAGAAGAGGTTGAAAACTGGATAATATACCGCAAACGGTTTAATTTTTTGAATTTTTTGAATTTTTTTTGTATTTATTTTTTCTTGAGTCATCACTCTTCTGACTACTTTGACTCTGTCCGCCTCGTATTCCTTTCCTGCATCAAACTCTTCATTTCAGAGTAGCACGTGCACCCTACGTCCTCGACGTATCTCTGCCTTCCCTACTGTTTTTACCCTCTATAGTTACCTCTTTTTCTAAGGAGAATATTCCCCAATACCTTATCACATGATGTATCACCCTGCCCCTTCTCCTTGTCAATGTTTCCCGTATGTTCCTTTCTTCTCCGATTCTGCGGAGGATCCACTCATTCCTTACCTTGTTAGTCCAGCTGATCTTAAGCAGTATTCTGTAGCAGCACATCTCTTCTGTTCAACTTTCATACTACCATCCAATACAATGCACCATGCAAGCATCCAATGCAATGCACCAGGCACCAGATGTACGTTCTGAGAAACTGAATAAAAATTAAAAGGAAATTTTGGACGCATATACACAATTATTTAAAATCGTGGCCGGTTTCAGTCTGTTTCGCATCATCGGACCATATTCAAGTGGCGGCGGGATGAGTCAGTGACACGGAGCCGAAACTGTTGTGGTTGGCAGGAGAGCCAACCGTGTTTTTCTAAAGGAGGCCGAAATGCACGCGTCTCAGCTCACGCAGGCTGGCGTGAGGTTTGTAACATGACAAGGGAATTAGAATTGAGAAAAACGGACGTAGCTGGTGGAATACTTAACTTTAATCCATTAATGGAGAACGTCGCTCTTTATGGTACATGATTCACAATAGCAATAGTACGGATACTGGCGCCTTGCTAGATCGTAGCAAATAACGTAGCTGAAGGCTATGCTAACTACCGTCTCGGCAAATGAGAGCGTAATTTGTCAGTGAACCATCGCTAGCAAAGTCGGCTGTACAACTGGGGCGAGTGCTAGGAAGTCTCTCTAGACCTGCCGTGTGGCGACGCTCGGTCTGCAATCACTGATAGTGGCGACACGCGGGTCCGACGTATACTACCGGACCGCGGCCGATTTAAAGTCTACCACCTAGCAAGTGTGGTGTCTGGCGGTGACACCACAGAAACCATACATGCGAGGCGTGGGCGTCAGTCGACAGATACCCCAGCAAGACTGCTTTAAATTTTTATTAAAAATTGTTTGAAGGTCGCTGATATATCGAAATATGATTACAAAAATAATTCTCAGATATCTGCTCCTCAAATTAAGGGTTATGTTAGATGGGAGGAGTCTTCTCTTCGCCTTGTCTGCGCTGGTCTGCTTCTTATGTCCTCCCTTCTTCGTCCCTCATGCTTTGCTTTGCTTCCAAGGTAGTAGAATTCCTTAATTTCGTCAACTTAGTGGCAACCTGTTTCTCGAAGTTCTCATTTCTGCTACTTCTTATTACTTTTATTCTTTTCCGATTTACTCCCAATCAATATTCTATTACTTATTAGACTGTTCATTCGATTCACCGGATCCTGTAATTCATCTTCAATTTCACTGGGTATACTAATGTCATCAGCGAATCTTATGGCTGATATCCTTTCACCTTGAATTTTAATCCCACCCTTGAACATTTACTTTATTTCCTTCACTGCTACTTCAGTAGAGAGATTGAACAGCAGTGGCGAAAGACTGCATTCCTGCCTTACACCCTTTTTAATTCGAGCACACAGTTCTTCGCCTTCCAATCTTAATGTTCCATCTTGCTTCTTGTACATGTTGTAGACAACCCGTCTTTCACAATAGCTTAATCCTATTTGTCTCGGAATTTTGAACATCTTGCACAGTTACACAATGTCGAAAACTTTTCCTAGATTGGCAGATTCTACCAGAGTATGTTGATTTTTCTCCAGTCTGCTTCCATTATCAAGCGCAATAAGAGTACTGCCTCTCTGATACCTTTACCTCCCCTAAACTCAAACGTATCGTCGTTTTGCATATCCTCAGTTTTCCTTTCCATTCGTCTGTCTGTTACTCATGTCAGAAGCTGGGATGTATGAGATGTTAAGCTGATTGTATGTTACCAGAATGAGATTGTATGTTAGTTTTCGCTGCAGTCTGCCCTTTAAGTCTTTGGAATTGTGTGGATGATCATTTTCATAATGTCTGATGGCATATGGCCAGTCTCATAGATTTTGCACACCATCGCGAATAGTCATGTTGACACTCGTCTCTGGTATGCAGCTGGTTAATATAGTCACCTTGACAAAATATTTCAGCGGACAAGCTGAACGCCATCTTCAACAGAGTATGCTGATGCAGTTCTGGCGATATTGTGCCACAGCATACCCACCTGAAAATATCATGTTGATACTCGTCTCTGGTATGCATCTTGACAAAATATTTCAGCGGACAAGGTGAACGTAATCTTCAGCCGAGGAAGTTGATGAAGTTCTAGCGATACTATGCTACACCTTACTTTATGAAACGTCCCCTTAGAACAATTTATACAAGACTGTGCTTAAACTGACACACAATATTTTTAGCGCAACGCAATCTGACTTTCAAAAATCCCTACGAAAGAATGGCTCTGACTAACAATAACCTATACGTTTCACAAATCACTTACCTCACAAAAATCTTCCTTACTCAAGCTACTGCAATACAACGAGCGCCACTACAGCCAGCTAAATAAAAGATTCAAACTACTGAAGGCACTAACTACCGATAGGCACAGTTAGCAAATGAAAGATTTTAATAGAGAACAAACAATGTATTTACCTCACTAATCATAATATATATAGCAGTTCATGACACCAATTCTTACAAATTTCAAAACTCTACCATCTCTCTCCCCACGTCCACCACTGCTGGCGGCTCACCTCCAACTGCGCAACGCTACGCGCTGTTCACATCCAGCTGCCGCTGCCCAACACTACAATGGCAGAAAACAATGGAAACCAGCCACAGACTGCACACAGCACAGCCAGTGATTTTCATACAGAGCGCTACATGGCGTAACCAATAAGAAATCCTAAACAGCCTACTTACATAGCCCCCATGCTCCCCACAAAAAATTTACAAATTGTTTTTTTCATAATTACAATAACAAAGAAATGAAATGCACACACTTATCGATACAATGTTGGTCAAAAGCTAAAATTTTCTCACAGTCCATAAAGACAGTCATGATCATTCATCAAAGTAAAATTGCAATGTTTTTCTCAAACTCTGAGTGGTAAAAGAAAATGCACACGGAAGTAGTGGATTTCTAAGCAGTCTTGAAGAAGTAGTGTTGTCCTTCCACAGAAAGACAGTGCTGACTCTTGACATGCAGACAGGTAATGGGCCACAGCAGAGTCAGTCGACGTTGAAGACTATCGGTAGGTAGGTCATCACAGAGCAGACCCACTGTAGTCGTGGTAGAGATTACTATTGGTGGGCCACCAGAGCTGCAGACCCACTGCAGTCCTTGTAGAAATAATGGTATTGGTGGGTCATCAAAAGTGTAGACCCACTGTAGTCATTGTAGAGATAGTCAGCAGCCATCTGTTGCGACTGTGCAGGAGCACAATCACCATTGAAGAGTCTTGTGGATAATATAGCAAGTCCATAACCTCCACTTGTGCACTCACAAAAATTGTTTTTGAAATGTCCTTACAGCCAGCAATGCTGTTATCCAGTCCCTTACTGAATTATTAACACACGTGCAAACACTATCAGTTCCTACTTCTCACATATTGTCCATATACTATGACCAACAGAAATGTGTGCAGTGAAATGTAATTTACAAGTTACTTAATTTGATGAACTGGTGTCAATTACAATTTTATAACATAAGAATACAATAACAAAGGTACAAAATATATCATTAAAGAACATAATAGTACAGATAACATATTCAGTAATACAGGCTTTACAAAAGAATCGAAATAACATATACATCAGTGTTACAGGAATTATGACAGGAGCACATACATAAAAGATCAGAATAACTTTTGAAACATCAACTTCACACATGAGCATTAAAACAAAACAGAATAAATAATGTGTAAACATCTTTACAAAGTAAATAACATGTTATTAATGCAAATTATATTTGAGGATAACAGTATTCCTCATCATAGTGAATGTAGCTTAGTATTAGAAAAATTCTGCAACATAAGTCTTATCAGATAAACATATAAAGACAGGAGGAACAAAAATACACATGGGTACACAAACACATAGTGGGATAACACAAGGAAAGGACAGGGTTTGTTTTACTGCAGTATTTTGCAAACAAAACTTCCTTTACTTCTCGGAGATCTCCCTTCGTTCTTCATTATTTCCAAAAAGTCCTATCTATAGCTGATTTCTGTACTTTTTTCGTATAACTTCTCAATGCATTTCTTCCAATCCATCGCAAATCATTCTCTTATATAGGCTACCCCCTCTTAAGCTAACTTAAATCTACTGAGCTCAGATGCTTAACTAAGGGATGAGGCAATGCAGCAGCACAAAACAATTTACACAAACAGCAATGTTAAAAAATGGAAATTGGCAAAAAAGGCAGCAATATTACAACTAATATAAGGCAATGCGCAGCAAACAAGAAAAATAAATCAGTAATAAAATTGGCTTAACCTAGTAATACAAAGTGACATTCAGTAGCACTATGAATGGCAAACAGCTGCAGCAAATGCTATAACTTATACCTAAACATGACAAAGCTCAATCAGAAAAAATATTACACTAAAGACAACAATGTAGATAAGGACAATGTCTATTTACATCTTAATGTCTATGCAATTAAAGTGGTGGACCACAAAAATCTATTGTAAAAAAATATTACCATGTACTTGAAAAGACAATTCTGTATGCAACTTCTGTGAAGGGAAATGTCTTTTTGTGCTACTTCGTTTTTTTTAAGTACATCATAAAGTTATTATTTACTGGATCTGTAGGCATAAAATATTTATATTAGTACATCCATAAAATTTATTTTAACCAATGCTTCAGTGCAGTTAGAAACTAGATATTAAACAAAATGAGTAAATAAATGCATAAAGCAAGCCACATGGCATTTCTCTCAACTAGCAGGACAATAGCCATGAAATGTTTCTCGTCCTTTCATTAGGCATTTTAGTAAATATCATAAATTAAGAGCTCCACAGTGTAATCATATGTTTTCAAGTTTGGGCGTGTAGTATTTACGATGCTTTCTACAAAGGAATGTCAATAGCGAGGATAATGGCTTCCCCCTTTTTTTTTTTTTACCTGTGCCTCTGAAAGGCACACACTAATGGCTTGTTTCCTGGTGGCTGTCGCCCAGCTGGGCGCCCACGACGCATTACGTCCAGGTGGTCACTTAACTTTCTTACCGAAATATTTACGACACCAGTTTCCGCTACAGTGGCTGTCTCATATAAAAAATTTCACAGGTCAAGCATTTGCGTTACAAATATGTAGAAACAAAATCCTGTAAATATAAGTGCCAAAAAATTTTTGGCGGCCTTGTGATACATTCATACATTCACGCGTATACACACATTTCATAACTCTTAAAGTACGATTCTTGGTTTCTAACATCCTTTTCATAAATCAGAGTCCCTAACCACTACTCCTTATTTCTTACCTTATTAAACATGTACATATTCGTCGACACGTCAATCTTGCGGCGACACATCAATATTTCATCATAATAAATACATAGCATAATCAAATAACTCTTATACCATCAGCTTATTGATCATAAACATAGCGCAACAGCATAATACACATCGTCGTCGTAATAATATCATAACATTTCAGTCAATTCTCAAAAACGTTGTAGCCTTCTCCAATAATTTCAAAACCTAAAAAAAATTCTCCGCTCATGTCAAAAGTGTCATCTACCTCAAACGTACTTTAAAAATCATGATCTCATACCCAATTATTTCATTCAAAGCTCTCATAGTATCACAATGGTTCCGAAAATGTATGAACAGTTCACAAAGTACAGACAAAATACAATTTCGTAAGTGTGAAGTTATCCAACTGTGTAATTACGTAAACATCTGTCACTGATGTAGTAAAGTAAATGTTTGTCTCTCTCAGTTAAATGATCAGATAGCTGTGTAATTTATGTGTTAGAGAAATATGGTACCGATGTGTAAAGTTGTATAAACAAATACCATATTAGCTAGGGCTCATTGTGCTTGCCAAACACATGGTACACAAAGTAAGCGTGTACCCCCCTGAGGATTAATGTAATTATATCCTCAGGTGTTACAGATTACAGCAATGGAATGAAATGTATCACGGAAAACTTTCTTTGTAATTCAAATATGTTGAAAAATAAATAGTTTAATGCGTGTCCTGTAGCGCTAAATGTGCGTCTTGCTGTAAGACAATCTCTGTGGAAGTGTCGTAGTTATTGTCCTCCGAAAGCTAAGTTCTGCAGAAGTCAATGTGCTTACCTCATGATAAACGAAATTGAAATGCTTTGCGTATAGATATCTTAGTTATTACGCTTATTGCCGTGATGAAGTAAGTACTGTACTGTACGTATTGTTGTGCTACAGAAAAGGCTGTCTGATTGTAGCTATACCACAAATGTTACTACTAAAACATGTTTTCCTTTCCAGAAGAATTCAGAAAAACTGTGCAGATATAAAACAGATACACTGCAAAAGCACAATGTAAATTGTGTCACGCATTAGTAGCGTCGTGATAAAATCGTGTAGCTGTCAAATAAACCAAATGCTAAGTCATCTTTAATCTCACAGAAAGTACTTCAAATATAGAATGTCTTTTCAACTAAACCAAAATGTTGCATTAAAATCTCATTAACAGTATATGTTCTAAGTATGTAAGCCTTATGGTCGTTACGTAATCGTGCAACTAACAAGCAAGAATGTACAAATAACAACACTGTGTCGTCTGTTCACTATAACAATGCATTCGTAATTTCTGTTTAAAAATGTTCCCTAATTTCTAGACTGGATGGTTAACTTCAAAACATTGTTGCATGTTAACAGTTTCTCAGTGTGACAAAGCATACTAGTAATGTAAAGTGAAAAGTTATATGGCAAAGACATGTGAAATGTAGTACAACCCTTTACTCTTCCTAGTGCTCAGAGTTAACTTGAACGCAATTATCATGCGGTATACGTCGGTAAAGAATACTGGAATTTTTCTCAAGGTTAGTGTCTATGTTATTTTTCTCTGAGTCAGCCGGCGCACGCGGCTGCCTGCGGTGCGAGTCATTGTCTGCCTCTTTGTTGGCGCGCGCCGTTATTGGGATTAGAAGACCTATCTTCTACAAATTCACTTTGTCGAGAAGGCCCTGCCCTGTCTGAAGCTCGCCAGTTCTGATGCAATTCAGGTCTGTCGTTACGATCATATCGTCTGTCGTCCTGTTGGTAATTTCCGTAATTAATTTCTTGTCGGTCACGTTGTGGAGAGTTTCTCCTTGAATTCTCATTGCACGGTGGACCGTTGCCTCTGAAATTATTCCGTCTCCCGTGATAATAATTTTTTTGGTTCCCATATTGTCTGTTTCTATGGCAGTCTCTGCGATAGTCATTACCGCGGAGGTGTGACCTTTCCCTGTAATTATTACTACTACTCTGCCAACGGTTGTCATATGGGTGGTGTCTGTTTTGGTCACGATTTGTGTTGTGAGAATATCCTTGTCGTCTCCAGTTATTATTTCGTTCATCACGGAATTGCAACGGATGTGACCTGTAATTGTTGTGTTTCTGTTTTCGCGTTCCGCGATTGTCAATGTAAATTTCTAGTTCTTGTAACAGTCCCTGAAAAGCTACAATGTCGTCTTTGCATCGTCCTGCTAAAATAATCTGTCGTAAATGTTCAGGTAATTTGATTAAGCAAATGCGGATGAGTTCTGAGGGGCTGTATGGGTTTGAAAGATACTGATTCTTATGTAACATGTCTTCAAAATATTTGACAAGACTGGAAAATTCAGATTGTTGGAAATGTTTCATCATTATTATGCTATGTTTTACTCGGTCTTGTGTGGCTTGGGACCAATATGCTGAGAGGAAGGCATGGTAAAATTCTCCTTCACTGTGGCAATCGTGAATGACCGATCGCATTCTTACAGCTGGTTCATTCTCTAAGTAGCCACACATAAATTCTAATCTATGTTCTAATGACCAGTTGGGAGGAAAACAATGAGAGAATTGATGGAGCCACGCTTGTGGATGAATGTCATTGACAGAATTCTTAAATGTTTTGAATTTACGTACAGTAATGAACAGCTTATAGCCAAAATCATCGTGTCGGCGGGTAGCATATCGGTAATTGTTACGTCGTATCGGCGGTTCCATCTCAAAATTCGGTGCACCTTGCCAATTACTTTCATGATTTCCGAAATGCCCTGTGTTATTATTTTGTGGTTGTTCTGTATTGCTATGTCCCTCTTCCTATACTGGGGCGCGAGTGTCCTCTGAAATATGTAATTCTTGTATTACTTGAGCCAACTGATCTTGTACTTCCCGCATTTCTCTTTTGTACTGTGTGTTGATTTGATTTTGATTCTGTTTGAATTTCCTAATCCGTTCATACTCTTCAGTGTCAGTGAAGGCTACCGGTTTTGTGTCATTCAGATCATCATCTACCTTCGTAGATAAGTTAGTGAACTGATCTGAACGTTCGGTTACTTTATCCGACAGTGAAATTATTTCCTCTGTGTGTCTTTCTGAACCAATTTTCAGAGTATCTACTGTGTCCTTTAAGTTCGCTTGAGTTTTTGCATGTTGTGTAACCGAATCGGTAGATGCAACTGAGTCAATTTTAGCTTCAAGGTCTCATGATTTTCATGAACAATAGTTTGCAGTTCTTTTATGGCTGCTTCGTGATTCTGTAATGCATTTTCATACCGCGAAAAAATAGGTTGGAAATGATCACAAATGTGTGTTTTTACGTCATTACAGACTTTTTGACATTTCGATTCGATGTTACGTAACTCATTAGTTAAATCTTCACGTGTTTGTTCAAGTGTGGTGTCTAACTTTTGAAGCTTTTGTTCCATTGTGTCTAACTTTTGAAGATTCTGTCCCATTTGTTTCTGATTTTGTTCAAGCGTTGTGTCTAACGTTTGAAGATTTTGTTCCATTGTGTCTAACTTTTGAAGCTTTTGTTGTGTTTGTCTCTGATTTTGTTCCATTGTGTCTAACTTTTGAAGATTTTGTCCCATTTGTTTCTGATTTTGTTCAAGCGTTGTGTCTAACTTTTGTAGCCTTTGTCCCATTTGTTGCATTAACTGTAATAACAGTGCACTGGTGTCTAAAACATGTTCCTCAGTGCTTTTCGGCAGTGCATTTGAACCGGCAATATTCGCATTTTGAAAAGCAGAAAATGTGTCTCGATTTATTTGAGAAAACGGTGAGGACGCAAAATCTGAATCTACAGTATTTGCAAGATTGTGTCCTGTCATTTCGGAATCCTGAGGCGAGCTGTTGCCGACTGATCTATCTATAATGCTTCCCTGTTCACTACTTGTTTCACTGCCTACACCATTATTTGCAGCCCGCTCCATTTCCCTATGCGCTATTACCAAATTACTACTTTGAACGTTAGTGAATTCATTACATGGTGACGCTAACACACTGCTTTCGTCTTCACTGTCATTTCTCAGTTTACTTTGGAGCCTAGTGTTACGTTTTTCACACGCCATTATTGTCACAATTTTTCACATGACAACACAGAAAAACACAATTTGAAGAACAAAAATAAGAGAACACATTAACATAGCACTGAAAATAATATCTAGTTAATTGCAAGCGCAGCTGCGAAATACTTGGTGCAAATCTACATGCATGCCACAACTGTTTTACTGTACAACAATGAAAGACTGCAACTACAAAGGAAATTCTCTCTATGATTACGCGCTAGCAATAAACAAAGGCTACACTAACTACACAAACTACAAGAAAAAAATCAGAAGATTCCAGTGAGGTATCCGTGGCTAAGGGTCGACATATGAAACGTCCCCTTAGAACAATTTATACAAGACTGTGCTTAAACTGACACACAATATTTTTAGCGCAACGCAATCTGACTTTCAAAAATCCCTACGAAAGAATGGCTCTGACTAACAATAACCTATACGTTTCACAAATCACTTACCTCACAAAAATCTTCGTTACTCAAGCTACTGCAATACAGCGAGCGCCACTACTTCCAGCTAAATAAAAGATTCAAACTACTGAAGGCACTAACTACTGATAGGCATAGTTAGCAAATGAAAGATTTTAATAGAGAACAAACAATGTATTTACCTCACTAGTCATAATATATATAGCAGTTCATGACACCAATTCTTACAAATTTCAAAACTCTGCTATCTCTCTCCCCACGTCCACCACTGCTGGCGGCTCACCTCCAACTGCGCAACGCTACGCGCTGTTCACATCCAGCTGCCGCTGCCCAACACTACAATGGCAGACAACAATGGAAACCAGCCACAGACTGCACACAGCACAGCCAGTGATTTTCATACAGAGCGCTACATGGCGTAACCAATAAGAAATCCTAAACAGCCTACTTACAACTTACCTGAAAATGGGGGCCAGTTGGTCCGTTGAAATATTGTCAAGGTGAGTACATTGTCCTGCAGCATACCAAATAAGAGTATCATTAGTCATTAAACCGGAAAAGTCTATGTAATCAAAACATGAATAGTCCTTTGGTTGCCGATCCCCACAGTGATCTTTGAAATTCAGATGGAATTTTATCCCTTCTGCTTTATTTGGTCTCAGATCTTCCAGAACTCTTTTTTAATTTCTTTCTCTGATGTTGGATCATCTGTCTTTCTCATCGATTCCAGTTTCTCCTTCTATAGAATCATCAAACAACTCCTCTGTCTCATAGACGCCTTCAATGTACTCTCTCCACCAATTCACTCTTCCCTCTGACTTTAGGAGTGGGATTCCAGTTGTACTCTTTATGTTTGCACCATTGTTTTTAATTTCACCGAAGGTTGTTTTGACTTCTCTGTATGCTGAGTCAGTCCTTTCGATGATAGTTTCTTTTCGATTTCTTCACATTTTTCTCGCGAGCCATTTCTCCCTGGCCACTCTTCCTATTTATTTCATTCGTAAGTGACATACATTGATGCAGTCCTGTCTTTTCCTGAACATTTTAGAATATCCTCCTCACGTCGATAAATTGATTTATTTCAGCCGTTACCAAGGTTTCTTCGGAGTTACCTTCGTGTATCTGTGTCTGACTGCCCAACATCTGTAATTACCCTTTTTAGAAATGCTTGCTTCTCTTCAACTGAACTGCCTACTGTTACATTCCGTGTCGCAGTATCGACGTCCTCAGCGAACTTCAAAAGCGTCTCATTATCCTTATTAATTCAGTATCCCACTTCCATCTACACTGGTTCAGTCGGACTAATTCTCTTAAATTTCAGTCTACCCTTCATCATTACTAAGTCGTTATCTAAGTTTTTATCTGCTCCTGGGTTCGCCTTAGAATCCAAAAGCTGGTTTCAGAATTTCTGCTTGACTTTGTTGTTAGCCAGCTATAATCTTTCCGTGTCTCCTCGTCTTTTCTAAGTATACATCCTTCTCTTGTCATTCTTGAACACAGTAATCACTGTTGCAATCTGAAATTTATTGCAGAACTTCATTTTTCTTGTCACACATTCCTGCTCTCAAGCCTATTTTCTCACATGAGCTTTTCTTCAGTTCCTTACTGCTTAACCGTGTTCCAGTTCCCCATTATTATTGGATTTTCATTTCCCTTTACACACTGAAATACCCTTTCTGTATCATCATATACTTTCTGTAACTGTTCGTCTTCTGCCTGCGCCTCAAACATACCTGAACTATTGTTGCCGGCGTTGACTTACTGTCGAATATGATGACAACTCTATATCACTGAACTAATCACAGTAGCTCACAGTGATCTAATTTCCTATTTCCAACAAATCCTACTTCCGTTATGCCATTTTATACTGATGTTGAAAATACCTTCTATTCGTCTGACCGGAAATCCTTACTTTCTTTACATTTTATTTCACTGACCCCCACTGTACCTAGATTCAGCCATTCTAGATTTCCTACTACATCCAAATGTCTGACTTCCTGACTCGTAGAATGTTATCCCTTCTTTGGTTATTCAGTCTTTTTCTCATGGTCACCTTCCCTTTGATAGTACCCTCCCGGAGATCCCATTTGTAAATGGAAAGATCATCATTAGACTTTTTCAATTATAGGACACATGTCCTGTGGATACACATTGTGTCCTTAGTGCAATGATTTCTATTGCCTTCTGCATCCTCATGCCGTTGATCATTGCTGATTTTTTCTCCTTTTAGGGGCTGTTTCCCACCCACAGGGCAAGCAAGTTCCATGAACCTCTTTCCGTTCCTCTGCCCTCTTTGAGAGGGCCGTAGGCAAAACGCGGGTGTCGTCTTATGCCGGAAGTCTTCGGACCCCATTGATGACGATTTTTACTCGTAAGTTAAACAGTAGCTGCATTCTAACCCTCTAAGCATGACGTTCCGATTACCAGTCAAAGACGCTGCCCCTAGACCACGGCTTCCAAACGCTTAATTGATACACATGTATTACTTAAGTGAAAATAGTTTTAACGCTTTCATGCTGATTAAAGTAATGCTAGTGAACTTAATTTGGTTTAGTTAGTGGTGTAGCAGGAGAAAATTAATCCAGTTTCACCAGTAAACGTTTCCGAGTAAATCTGTAGAGAAATATATTTCTAATTTTGTTAGCGTGCCGTAAACCACTAAGACTGGGTGTATTCTGGCTACGGCCGTGGTTAACGCTTTGCACGGCGACACGAATGCTCCGAGGATCAGGCGAAAGAAACGTTTGGCTGTATAATGTTATACTTTACTCCCAGACCTCTCACGTTCGGGTCTAAAGTTGGAAGTGAAATTTTCTTCTGTGAAAAATTACCAGAGGATAGAATTAAGTATTCCAGCCTTCATTTTAATACGTTACACTTCGATTTTCCATCATGAACAAACCGTTTTTGATACACTCATTTATTTATCCTTGGGCCATACGTTGTAGGGAGTTTCACAGCTTATCTGGTAAGGTTTTCCAATGATATTGAGTGAAATGCGTTTCGTATAGCTATCCCTCCATTTTTACCAGCTACTGAGTTGGATATGATCAGGTTGGGTATAATAAAGCATCGTAATGTAAAATTAAATTAAGACACGAAACTTTGATCACGTTAGTGATAATATTTGGTGATTGAAAGCGCAGCGGTTTCTAAGCACTGCACAAGACCATAGAATGTCGAATGGAAAGAGTCTCTTCTTTCATATTATAGTGTTTCACGACACGGTTGTCGTTATTATGGTCATCAGTTCTAGACTGGTATGGTGCAGCTCTCCATACTAGTCTATTCTGCGCAGGCTTCGTCACCTCTGCTAAACACTGCAGCCTACACCGGTGTAATCTGCTAACTGCTCTCCATTGGACCTCCCACTACAATTTTTACCTTCCTTTCTCCCACATGTCCCTCCATTATCAAACTGACAATGATGTACACTTGATGTTCCAGAGACATATTGAGTCTCACCTCATTCTACAATGATATAGGCTGTAGAAGTGATTTAAAATATCTGCAAGCGCTGGGATTCGAACCCTTGTGTTCTGTTTACTAAGGCTCCATTGCTTCAGCCTACATCATTATCGTAAATAAAGGTGAGACTTAGTATTTTTCATCAACTGCATACGATTAGTATAACACCTACGCCTGACGCACACGCAGGATTAGCCCCATTTCGTTCATAGCTAAGATGCTGTTCCAGTATCGGAGACCCTTGGCAATATTGGTGCGAGATTAGAAGTGAAACAGCAATGAGCTGAGACGTGAAGTGGAATTTGTATCTGGGAGGGAGACACACTAGCATAACCTGTGCAGCTGCGGTAGCTGTAGACGTATTGTGGCGCAATGAGTACCACATACTCATAGTAAGCAGATGACTTGGGTTCAAATCGTGACTGTGGCACAAATTTTAATTCACTGTCTCAGTCTTTATCATTACCATAAATTGAGAATTGATCGATGCCTCAGAATGTTTTCTGCCAACTGATCTCTTCATTTTCTTCAAGCTATACAACAAATCTATTTTTTCTCCCCAATTCGATTCAGTAATTTCCTATTAGTTATTCCATCTACACATCTACTCTTTAGCATATTTACGTAGCGCTACAACTTAAAACCTTAAATTCTCTTCTTCTCTGAACTATTTATCATCTATATTTCAGTCCAGTGTCTCGTTTCCAAATCTAGCTCTTTCAAGATTGCGTCATTAAATTACCCTACGTTGCATTAACCTTGTTTTACTTTTGTTGATGACTTTATAGCCTCATCGGAAAATTTCAGTGCTTCTTTTTCCTTTTCCTTCAATTTTCGTTGGTTACCTTTACCATTTACTCTATGTATGAAATGAAGAACTCTTGATCGTATGCTACAACCCTGTTTCATTCCATTCTCCCTGCTTCCTTTGGGTTTCCATATACCGTTTTTTAGCCACATTTGTAAAAAATCCCGATGGTTTGGAGTCCTGACAGTGGGTACGCGCTTTAGCGGAACATGCAGCAGCCGAAGAAGACGAAAATATTTAGCATAAAATGGAAACAGGTGCTCTACACCCGAGAGTACACTATCAGTTGATATTTTTAATCTCTTTCGCTCAAATGTACGCTCATCCTCAGCTGTAGAGAGCTCACCTCCATGTACGACGCACCCGTGCATATATCATATGGGCAAAACACGTTACATACGTTTTGTGGCAACAATTAATCGTGAGTTTCAAAATTATTTGTGTACGTGTTTGCTCATCCAAACAGTATGTATAATCTGTAGCGGTTCAGTTTACCAGTGATTGTCTGTGACAAATAAAATATTCATACTAAGCTGCAGTTGTAATATATTGTCAATTTTTCCTGTATATTACATTACATATACATTGATTCATGACGAACCTTCCAGCGGACACCAGCACAGTACAGATGATAAAAACGCGGAAGGAACCGTCAGGGTTGTTCTTAGAGGTACATAACAAGAATTATCTTCCGGTATTGAAAAAAAGAGGATATTGAAGCAAATCAGCTTTCTTGGACGCTTCATGGAACCTGGAAACAATTATTATTTAATTCATGTCTTCGTAAGTCATTAATAAAAATTACTAACGCAACAATGGTTCAGAGTTAGCGTCTCTGACTGAATCAAAACGTCCTGGGCAGCGGGGATCGAACTCAACCACTGCTTACGTTCTAAATAAAAATTATCAGCGATGTCAGTGAAGACTTCCGGTATCGGGAATCGCCCTCGCTACGCCAACGGCCTTCACACAGAGGACTGACGAGCGAACAGACTTTCAGAGCAACCTCTTGCCCTTGGGATTGGGGAAACTGGCCCTAAACAGTGGAAGAATCAACAATAACCAACGGCATGAAAATGCTGAAGCTAAGGGAATTAGTTCTCCAATCGAATCTTCGGGAGGTGACCGGCAAGGGGACGGGGGCAGGTTACCATCAGAAAAATACAGACTAATTAATGGAAGGGTGACACCCCACGAAACGGAGCGTGGAATGTCAGAAGTTCAAAGGTGGTAGATAAGCTAGAAAATCTGATAAGGGAAATGAAACCTGCTCGTGTAGCTTAAACGCAGTTCCCTGACTAGGGAGACAGCGATCCGAGTCAGATGGATTGAATACGCGGAACGTATTAACGATCGTGGTTGGTTGGGGCACCGGTGAGACAATTGGTTTGTAGGCGGTTTCCCACGCCCCCTTAGGAAATGCTACGTTGCTCCTCAAATTCCTCCTCAGAAAACACGATAAGTAAACAGGTAACATATGATCACACAGAACAAAGTTTACGCAATTTACAGAGAGGAGTTGCACATGAGTTTTCTCCCAAGGTAAGCGACGACTGAGGTGACCGGAAGAGCAACCAGACTAAACGTTAAAATACAATAAAATTCTTAAATCTTGAGTACAGCGGACACCATACTACCAGCGATTAACGGTAAGTAGTAGAAGAAGAAAAAGAAGAAGACTGACAGAATGCAAATGAGGAGCGAGGGGAAGTGAAAATTCATTCTGGAACAGTACCTCAAACTGTTGCTTAGTTATGTCTTCCTGGAGCACTAGTCCCGTAAGTTATGCAGAAGAACTTCTGTCAAGTTTGGAAGGTAGGAGACGAGGTACTGGCGGAAGGAAAGCTGCGACGGCGGCCCGCGAGTCGTGCTTGGAGAGCACAGTCGGTAGACGCGGTGTTACGGAAATTAGTGCCAGTTACACAAGGACACTTTTTACTATCGCAGTGTGTACAGGTGGAAAGATAACTTAATGGTACCATTACTGTTAAGTTATTTGATTCCGAATTTTTTTTTCTTATTTGAATGTGTAGTTTTTGTAATTTTTGCGCATAAATGTTTGTTTTCGTTCGTTTCATGTCGTGAGGAACACTTCCACAATGGACGGATGGCACCACCTTCGCCTTGCTGCGTGGGTTAATAATCCGAACACTGACACATAGTAACCGATGGCCACAGCGAGAAGACGATCCTGCCGGTAACTGTAGCCGTTCTCCGCACTCAGTAGTGTAACTGAAAGATAAATGAATATCGTTGTGTTAACTGTCAAAGTTCTAATGACATTATACACTCTACATGACTACTCTGCAATTCACATTTAAGTGCTTGGCAGAGGGTTCATCGAACTACAATCATACTATCTCTCTACTATTCCACTCCCGAACAGCGAGCGGGAAAAACGAACACCTAAACGTTTCTGTTCGAGCTCTGATTTCTCTTATTTTATTTTGATGATCATTCCTACCTATGTAGGTTGGGCCCAACAAAATATTTTCGCATTCGGAAGAGAAAGCTGGTGACTGAAATTTCGTAAAAAGGTCTCGCCGCGACGAAAAACGTCTATGCTGTAATGACTTCCATCCCAACTCGTGTATCATATCTGCCACACTCTCTCCCCTATAACGCGATAATACAAAACGAGCTGCCCTTTTTTGCACCCTTTCGATGTCCTCCGTCAATCCCACCTGGTAAGGATCCCACACCGCGCAGCAATATTCTAACAGAGGACGAACGAGTGTAGTGTAAGCTGTCTCTTTAGTGGACTTGTGGCATCTTCTAAGTGTCCTGCCAATGAAACGCAACCTTTGGCTCGCCTTCCCGACAATATTATCTATGTGGTCCTTCCAACTGAAGTTGTTCGTAATTTTAACACCCAGGTACTTAGTTGAATTGACAGCCTTGAGAATTGTACTATTTATCGAGTAATCGAATTCCAACGGATTTCTTTTGGAACTCATGTGGATCATCTCACACTTTTCGTTATTTAGCGTCAACTGCCACCTGACACATCATACAGCAATCTTTTCTAAATCGCTTTGCAGCTGATACTGGTCTTCGGATGACCTTACTAGACGGTAAATTACAGCATCATCTGCGAACAGTCTAAGAGAACTGCTCAGATTGTCACCCAGGTCATTTATATAGATCAGGAACAGTTGAGGTCCCAGGACGCTTCCCTGGGCAACACCTGATATCACTTCAGTTTTACTCGATTATTTGCCGTCTATTACTACGAACTGCGACCTTCCTGACAGGAAATCACGAATCCAGTCGCACAACTGACACGATACCCCATAGCTCCGCAGCTTGATTAGAAGTCGCTTGTGAGGAACGGTGTCAAAAGCTTTCCGGAAATCTAGAAATACGGAATCAACTTGAGATCCCCTGTCGATAGCGGCCATTACTTCGTGCGAATAAAGAGCTAGTTGCGTTGCACAAGAGCGATGTTTTCTGAAGCCATGCTGATTACGTGTCAATAGATCGTTCCCTTCGAGGTGGTTCATAATGTTTGAATACAGTATATGCTCCAAAACCCTAGTGCAAACCGACGTCAATGATATAGGTCTGTAGTTAAATGGATTACTCCTACTACCCTTCTTGAACACTGATGCGACCTGCGCAATTTTCCAATCTGTAGGTACAGATCTATCGGTGAGCGAGCGGTTGTATATGAGTGCTGAGTAGGGAGCTATAGTATCAGCGTAATCTGAAAGGAACCTAATCGGTATACAATCTGGACCTGAAGACTTGCCCGTATCAAGCGATTTGAGTTGCTTTGCAACCCCTAAGGTATCTACTTCTAAGAAACTCATGCTAGCAGATGTTCGTGTTTCAAATTCTGGAATATTCCATTCGTTTTCCCTGGTGAAGGAATTTCGGAAAACTACGTTCAATAACTCCGCTTTAGCGGCACAGTCGTCGGTAACAGTACCATCGGCACTGCGCAGCGAAGGTATTGACTGCGTCTTGCCGCTTGTGTACTTTACATACGACCAGAATTTCTTCGGATTTTCTACCAAATTTCGAGACAATGTTTCGTTGTGGAACCTATTAAAGGCATCTCGCATCGAAGTACGTGCCAAATTTCTCGCGTCTGTAAATTTTAGCCCATCTTCGGGATTTCGCGTTCTTCTGAATTTCGCATGCTTTTTCCGTTGCCTCTGCAACAGCGTTCGGACCTTTTTTGTGTACCACGGGGGATCCGTTCCATCTCTTACCAATTTATGAGGTATGAATCTCTCAATTGCTGTTGCTACTATATCTTTGAATTTGAGCCACATCTCGTCTACATTCGCATAGTCAGTTCGGAAGGAATGGAAATTGTCTTTTAGGAAGGCTTCTAGTGACACTTTATCCGCTTTTTTAAATAAAATTATTTTGCGTTTGTTTCTGATGGGTTTGGAAGAAATGGTATTGAGCCTAGCTACAATGACCTTGTGCTCACTAATCCCTGTGTCAGTCATGATGCTCTCTATCAGCTCTGGATTGTTTGTGGCCAAGAGGTCAAGTGTGTTTTCGCAACCATTTACAATTCGCGTGGGTTCGTGGACTAACTGCTCGAAATAATTTTCGGAGAATGCATTTAGGACAATCTCGGAAGACGTTTTCTGCCTACCACCGGTTTTGAACAAGTATTTTTGCCAACATACCGAGGGTAGGTTGAAGTCCCCACCAACTATAACCGTATGAGTGGGGTATTTATTTGTTACGAGACTCAAACTTTCTCTGAACTGTTCCGCAACTGTATCATCGGAGTCTGGGGGTCGGTAGAAGGAGCCAATTACTAACTTAATTCGGCTGTTAAGTATAACCTCCACCCACACCAATTCGCACGGAGTATCTACTTCGACTTCACTACAAGATAAACCACTACTGACAGACACAAACACTCCACCACCAATTCTGCCTAATCTATCTTTCCTGAACACCGTCTGAGACTTCGTAAAAATTTCTGCAGAACTTATTTCAGGCTTTAGCCAGCTTTCTGTACCTATAACGATATCATCTTCTGTGCTTTCTATTAGCGCTTGAAGCTCAGGGACTTTTCCAGCGCAACTACAACAATTTACAATTATAATTCCGACTTTTCCTTGATCCAAGCACGTCCTGTAATTGCCAAGCACCCTTTGACATTGCAGCCCATCCCGCACTTTCCCGAGGCCTTCTAACCTAAAAAACCGCCCAGTCCACGCCACACAGCCTCCGCTACCCGTGTAGCCGCCAGCTGAGTGTCGTGAACTCCTGACTTATTCAGCGGAACCCGAAACCCCACCACCCTATGGCGCAAGTCAAGGAATCTGCAGCCAATACGGTCGCAAAACCGTCTGAGCCTCTGATTCAGACCCTCCACCCGGCTCTGCACCAAAGGTCCGCAGTCGGTTCTGTCAACGATGCTGCAGATGGTGAGCTCTGCCTTCATCTCGTAAGCAAGACCGGCAGCCTTCGCCAAATCAGATAGCCGCTGGAATCCAGAGAGAATTTCCTCAGATCCAAAGCGACACACGTCATTAGTGCCGACATGTGCCACCACCTGCAGCTGGCTGCACCCTGTGCTCTTCATGGCAATCGGAAGGACCCTTTCCACATCAGGAATGACTCCTCCCGGAATGCACACGGAGTGCACACTGGATTTCTTCCCCTCCTTAGCCGCCGTATCCCTAAGGGGCCCCATTACGCGCCTAACATTGGAGCTCCCAACTACCAGTAAGCCCAACCTCTGCGATTGCCCGGACCTTGAAGGCTGAGAATGATCCTCTGAAACAGGGCAGGCAGCTGCATCTGGCTCAGCCAGAGACAGTGCCTGAAACCGGTTTGTCAGACGAACCGGGGAGGCTTTCTGATCAGCCTCCGGGGACGCCTTTCGCTGCCTGCCACTCCTTGGAACGACCTCCCAATCAACCACAGGCGAGGGCTCAGCCCCACTGCGGGCAGCAACCGGGGCAACCACAGCGGCAGACCGATCTGGGGACAGACAGGACGAGGTTGACATCCCCGTGATACCCGAGTCCGGCTCCCCACAGTGGTGCCCATTGGCAACAGCCTCAAGCTGCGCGACCGAAGTCAGAGCCGATTGCAGCTGTGAGTGAAGGGATGCCAAGTCAGCCCTCATCCGAACACAGCAATCGCAGTCCCTGTCCATTCTAATCGATGTTTAACAACAGTTACCGAAACACGAGTCCGTGCCTAGATAACGCAAGCGGAACACGCAAAGAATGTATCAACTAACCTGTACAAATGCCTAACGACTGCGCTACAATCTGCTGAATTTACGATTACAGTAACTAAAACTCGGAATTGCACCTCCTATACGAAACTCACACGCAATTTAAATAAGAATCTACGAAGTAAACACTAAAGCGCGATGCTACAACTGTCAAATACTATAATACGCCTGAAATATATGAATTAAACAATGCAAGTACCCAAAAACACGCAAAGAAATTAATTAAACTATCTAACAAATAAGTAAGCTAGGGTTATACGACTTGCTGCTGCAGCTGCTTATCCAACGGCGGCAGGGAACACACTGACTGACCAACCGACACTGGCTGTTCACAACAAAATTGAAATAAGAACACCGTGAATTCATTGTCCCAGGAAGGGGAAACCTTATTGACACATTCCTGGGGTCAGATACATCACATGATCACACTGACAGAACCACAGGCACATAGACACAGGCAACAGAGCATGCACAATGTCGGCACTAGTACAATGTATATCCACCTTTCGCAGCAATGCAGGCTGCTATTCTCCCATGGAGACGATCGTAGAGATGCTGGATGTAGTCCTGTGGAACGGCTTGCCATGCCATTTCCACTTGGCGCCTCAGTTGGACCAGCGTTCGTGCTGGACGTGCAGACCGCGTGAGACGACGCTTCATTCAGTCCCAAACATGCTCAATGGGGGACAGATCCGGAGATCTTGCTGGCCAGGGTAGTTGACTTACACCTTCTAGAGCACGTTGGGTGGCACGGGATACATGCGGACGTGCATTGTCCTGTTGGAACAGCAAGTTCCCTTGCCGGTCTAGGAATGGTAGAACGATGGGTTCGATGACGGTTTGGATGTACCGTGCACTATTCAGTGTCCCCTCGACGATCACCAGAGGTGTACGGCCAGTGTAGGAGACCGCTCCCCACACCAAAATGCCGGGTGTTGGCCCTGTGTGCCTCGGTCGTATGCAGTCCTGATTGTGGCGCTCACCTGCACGGCGCCAAACACGCATACGACCATCATTGGCACCAAGGCAGAAGCGACTCTCATCGCTGAAGACGACACGTCTCCATTCGTCCCTCCATTCACGCCTGTCGCGACACCACTGGAGGCGGGTTGCACGATGTTGGGGCGTGAGCGGAAGACGGCCTAACGGTGTGCGGGACCATAGCCCAGCTTCATGGAGACGGTTGCGAATGGTCCTCGCCGATACCCCAGGAGCAACAGTGTCCTTAATTTGCTGGGAAGTGGCGGTGCGGTCCCCTACAGCACTGCGTAGGATCCTACGGTCTTGGCGTGCATCCGTGTGTCGCTGCGGTCCGGTACCAGGTCGACGGGCACGTGCACCTTCCGCCGACCACTGGCGACAACATCGATGTACTGTGGAGACCTCACGCCCCACGTGTTGAGCAATTCGGCGATACGTCCACCCGGCCTCCCGCATGCCCACTATACGCCCTCGCTCAAAGTCCGTCAACTGCTCATACGGTACACGTCCACGCTGTCGCGGCATGCTACCAGTGTTAAAGACTGCGATGGAGCTCCGTATGCCACGACAAACTGGCTGACACTGACGGCGGCGGTGCACAAATGCTGCGCAGCTTGCGCCATTCGACGCCCAACACCGCGGTTCCTGGTGTGTCCGCTGTGCCGTGCGTGTGATCATTGCTTGTACAGCCCTCTCGCAGTGTCCGGAGCAAGTATGGTGGGTCTGACACACCGGTGTCAATGTGTTCTTTTTTCCATTTCCAGGAGTGCATATGCGTAGTCTGACTGATGTCTTACGGTCAAGAACTGTTCGACATTTGTGTGTACTAAAGTCCACAAGAAGAGAAAATTTGTTATTCGACTTATGATTCAAGAAACAATCAGTGGTTGATGATCTACAATATCAAACAAAGTTTTCTGCCTTGATCGAAAATTACTGTGCAGGACTAAATAGTTTGAGATTGCTGATTTACTTAGACACGACACGTTTACAGTGCAGCCCACTCCAGAGATAGTTTTCATCAAAAATGGTTCAGATGGCTCTGAGCACTATGGCACTTAACATCGGAGGTCATCAGTCCCCTAGACTTAGAACTACTGTAGGTAAACCTAACTAACCAAAGGACATCACACACGTCCACGCCCGAGGCAGGACTCGAACCTAAGATGGTAGCAGCAGCGGGGTTCCGGACTGAAGCGCCTAGAACTGCTAGACCACAGCGGCCTGCTAGGCTTCACCATTCACAATTTTCGATTAATATTTTTATCTGGAAAGTTGGAAATTTTTTTGATTATAATACGGTCTTCCGGCATTCGAATCTACTAATGAAATTTTCACTCCGCAGTGGAGTGCGCTGATATGAAACTTCCTGGCAGATTAAAACTCGAACTCTGCACCTTGGCCTTTCGCGGGCAAATGCTCTACCATCCTCACAAATTTACTTCTGGCGGTACCTCGTCTCCTACCTTCAGAACTTCACAGAATGGCTCCTGCGAATCTTGCAGAACTAGCCCTGCTGGAAGTAAGGATCTTCTTCTCTATTTATGTATCGGAACCAGGGACTGCAACGCTCCGTAAAGCACTTGTCCGCGATTCACGCCCCGCCCTCACCGCTTTACTTCCGTCAGTACCTCATTTCCTACCTTCGAAACTGCACTGTTCTCCTTCGTACCTTGCGGTACTAGCATTCCTCGAAGAAAGCATGTTACGGAGAGGTAGCTTAGTTCAAAGCCTGGGTGATTGCTTCCAGGATGAATTTTCACTGCTGCGGAGTGTGCACTTATCTCAAACTTCCTGGCGGATTAGAAATTGTGTATCGGACCGGTACTGGAAACTATTTGGTCTCAAAGCGTGTGCTCCTGGCTTACAAAGAACTGAGTCAATATTCCCAATTTTAACAGATGGTGCTCAAAATAGACACCATGATTTACGTTTCCTAACGTATACTGCCGCAGTTTTTGGAAGACATAACACTGAATGTAAAGCAGTCCATTTAGTACCAACATGACAGATGTCCCACCATCCTGCACACCTATAGAAAGACTTTCTTAAGAAATCTTTTAGAGACCGTTGGATCGCTCGTCTGGGAAGCATAAATGGGGGTGGACTCTCACAGGACAGCATCTCCGTTCTGTCATCAATAGGGAAAATGGAAACAAAAGATCTACAAGTAGACATCGATGACTCTAAGAGACGAACTGCCGAGTAGCACGGGTCTGTGTAGAGACAAGTCCAGGTGACATTCAGCGTACATTATTGCCTTTCGGGAATCACTTAATAGCGCTTGTCAGTGTCAGTATTGAAGGCCAAAAGTGTGAGCACCTGATATGACAATCGTGCCAAGTAACACACGACGTGTATCTGAGTTACGTGTTTGTTTACATTTGGTACTTTGTGGTAGACGTTTGCTAGAACTCTTCCTCTGATAATGGCATGCGGTGCTGTTAGCTTATTATTAGACCAATTTCACGCACGCTGTATCGCTAAATATGTCATAGAACACTGTTTGCGAGATCGCAGAAAAATATATATTTACATTAAAATGAAGTCTGTCATAAGTCGACCCACGCCACACATTAGTGTCAGTTCGTGCAGACGCTGGATCTCCCACGTGTCAGTTCGTCAGTGTTGTAGAGAGAGCCTGAATTTGGTTAAAATCGCCTCTGCAAGACTTTACTGCCGTGTTCTAAAACAAGTTGTTGAAGAGTCACTGTCTACCATCGCGGACTCTGACAGTGGAAGGATGGATGACAGTGCAGTGTGTAGTGCGACAGTTAAGCGCTGGTCAACTGCAGTGCATTGTAGTGGCACACCGGGAACCACTGTTGGGTTAGGGTCATGCGTTGGTGGCTTGCTTTGTGCCCGCACTGAGCTGCGCAGGACTGGTGGCATCTGCTCATAAAACTATTACGCCTGCCATGTCTTCTCCTTTGGTTGCGAGATTGCTCCGTGTATCAGCTCCGGCCGATGTCAAGTCAGCCTTTTTGACCTTAGAAGACGCTTTCCCATCAACCAGTGGTGTATGCTATCATGAAAACATGTATTCATCTCCTTAATCAAAGAGATTCATTAACAGATATACGCACTGAAATGCATACACACCTTTAAAGGACGTCTGTAAATATTTCATCTCTTATTTAGGGAAAACTTGCGTTAGTCGTACCACAGCCTAAGTCGTCCTCCCACGTTTATAAAATGCTACACCAAGTAGCGTAAAATTGAACCAAAAAAGTGTACGTGTAAGCAAAAATAAGTCAGCGGACCGCTCGCTGTAGCGACATAAAAACAATTCCCAAGTAAGTTTATTTGACTGTTTTTCTTACATTCACTCACTTGTAATCAATTTCAGAAAAGAAAATTATGATAAAGTAATTATTTTGTACCATATATATTTTCTTGGTTCTCTGCCGTCCGTTTGAGCATAATAAACGATAGGAAGCTTTAAGATTATGCCTGTAGCTCTGATTAGAAACGGTGGAAGTCCACTACCTAACTCATACCTGTGGGGAATTCGTTATTCGTATTGGTACGACTTAGGCGTTGACAGATATTACATCTCATCTAAAAGCAGTTTGTTTCAGCTGATCAATATCACGAAGAGAATGTACAATAAATGGAAGCAGGAGTATATGGACGAAGCATTACTGAGACATCGGAACAGTGAAATTAGGTTTAATGAAGCATGTAGAAGATATAATATACCAAAGCCTACAGTGCGTCGATATTTCAAGTGTTTAAATGAAACATCAAAATTTGGCAGACCTAGTGATATGAGAGAGTAGATGCAAGGTGAATTAGCGGAGCATTTATTTAATTTATAGTCTATTTTCTCCGGAGTAACTATTACTGAATTAAGAAAACTAACCCACCAACCTGCTGAGAGATATCATTTGCCGCATCGCTTCAACAAGCAAACAAAAAATTAGGGGTGTATCAGAGAGAATCATCCGATTTGGCACGTCTATATTTCTGAAATTAATAAACGTATACAACGAACTTTGTTTTTGATGAACGGGAAACTCAAAAAATTTTTTTCATACCTTTTCTTACGTGTTTCATATGCCCCTCTTGAGATGCACGGAAATGAGGACAGATTAAATTGGTTATGTCAACCATGTAAGGAAGATCGAGATGAAGATCTGAGTCAGTGTATGAAATGTAAAGGTTGGGTACAAGACCTATGCGCTAGTGTTGAAAGTAAAATTAAGGAATATTTTGTGACATCTGTGTTCAACCAACTAATTTCTGATTTAAGCAATTTACTTTTTTAATATATTAAATTTTGATTCCTCTGTGTAGGCAAATTTCATTACTTGTAACAATGGAAGTAAGGTTACTTTTTAGCTTGTAATATGTTATTGTGACTTTTAGTTACATTAGTCCATGAATTTATTATGTCATCGCTGACTTACCCTAAGTACGACTTACGCTATAGGGGGTACGCACTAGGAAACCAGTACCCTTAATAGTACGAAAACTACAGATCTGAAAAAGGTTGAAAACTCGTTTTGAGAATAGATGTTTGTATTTATGTGGAAGCTGATTGATAGATTAAAAAATAAAGTTTCATTCTACGCAAAACAGTTACTCTAGCAAACAATAATTCTCCCATAAGGGGTACGACTTGAGCAACCTTAACCTAAAGGTTATCTCTATCTATGATTTGTAATGTAGGCTGGCAATGATATCTGACTTACAGGTCACTGTATTTCTGAATCTGTACAGTATATGGAGCGTGCGTGCTGTTGTTTCGTGTTTTTGCACCATTTAATGATGGGAATGTATATAAATGCGCCGAGAGCTAGTTTTCATAGAAAACATCTTGTAAGTAACTTTATTATTCTTTAAATTTATAATTTCAGTGCCATATAATGGTAACAAGAGACAAATTATAACTAATTTGTTGCGAATTGCAAGTCAAGACAAACAGCTAGCCACATCCAGCAGATGAAATTGTAATCTAATCTGCTGACCCACCTGAAGTTGAGGGAGTAAGCCCTCGAAACGCGTCCTGCAGGAAGGTATTGTTTTGATGTCTCTTTTATATCAAATAGTCGTAGTTTCCAAGCAACATTCCTAAATGGACTTCATAAGCTTAACTAGATCTGAGGAAGTTAATATTCGCATTCAAATATCTCTTCATATATTGTCTCATTATATCGTGCATATGTGCTGCTCGTTAAGTTAATAGTAACATTAACTCGGTTTCAGTGAAAACTTGTCACGCAGAACAGGAGGGACAGGGGGGGGGGGGGAGGGGCGATGGAAAAGATGGTCGTCGCATCAGTGGTTTTCAGTCTACACATATGACCCTACGATAGTGACAAACAAACACCGACAATCTCAGGAAACGCGGCCAGTGTAATCTGTGTGACAACATTTTTTTCGCGAAACCCTACTCAGAATATTTGAAGAAGCAGCATTTTAGGCCGCCTTTAGTACGCTTCTATAGTCGCCAACGCACATTTCGCATAAGGACCTCGAGGACAAGAGAAACTAGGGATCGTGTGGAGGAGAAGGTCACTTTTTCGTCGCTCCATTTGCGTCTGAAGCAGGACATGGGATGATTAACAGGAATGCAGGGTACCCTCCGCCATGCACTATGCGGTGCACTACAGATGTTGAATGTATGTCTTGTGGAGGAATGAGAAATGTCACTCTGCAATAAGGGGACACGGAAGTAATGCGGAGCTCTTTCACAAGAATCCGTTTCCAGAGCAACTCGACGCCATTCGGCTTGATAACGTCCGAAGAACAACCAGAGAGAGGGAATGTGACGCGATTTTCTCAATGAAGTAACACTTCCACCTCATCTACAAATACACCATCTGATCAAATGTATTCGCACGCTTATTAGTGTGACCACCAGTCGCCTTTATGAAGGCTTGAGTTCTGTTGGGAACACTTTCAATGAGGTTCCTGAATGTCTGTGGACAAATGGCAGCCCATACTTCCTCAAGAGCTGAAACTAGAGAAGGTAGTGATGTCAGACACTGGAGGCTGGTTCGAAGTAGACGTTTCAACTCCTTCCAAAGGTGTTCCATTAGGTTCAAGTAGGACCCTGCACAAGCCAGTCTATTTCAGGAATTTATGGTCCACAAATCGCTGCATCACAGATGCTGCTCAGTGGCATGATGATACATGTCGCCGAACGTTTCCTCTGGTGTGAGCAGCACACAATACTCTAAAATGTGTTCACATCCTTTTTCATCTAGCGTCTTCGTAAATTTACCACAAAAACACTCCCATACTGTATCAACTCCTTTGTACTGCACTGATGGCAATACACATGCTTGGTAGGTATTGTTCTCCAGGCATTCGCCAAACTCAGACACGTCCACCGGTTTCCCATTAATCATTGCCGGTCACTCTTTACCAGCCATCCCCTGTCTAGCGGCGTCGCGAAGTATATATAGGGTTATTCTAAATGATGGACCCATTTTCAAAACTTCTTATTTATTCAAATCCAACTGAAATACCAATGAAAAGAGGAAGTTTCAGAGTTATTTTCCTAATGGTTGATGTGGATTTAATAATTTGTAATAATTTGTAATTAATTATATTTTAATACTTATTTAACAATTAGAAATGTGATAAATGTTCAAAGTGGGCACCGTTGGCTAGGGCCAAACATCGACGCGGTAGCCAAACTCGTCCCACACACGCAAAAGCGTATCTGCTGTTACTGAGTGCACGGCAGCAGTGAACCGGTTCTGTAGACCGGTGGTTTGTAGAGGCGGGACATAAACAGCTTCCTTCACATAACCCCATAAGAACTAGTCGCAGGGTGTGAGATAAGGTCAGAAGTGCTCAGATAGGTCCTCAAGTCCCCTGCGACCGATCCAGCACTAAGGAAGGGAATCCTCATACCTCACGATGCACGTGGGGTAGAACTCCATCAGAGGGCAGTACATGTATGAGCGGGATAAGTTTGCAACAGTGCGGGAAATAATAGCACTGAAATAAGAGAAAACTCCTATTTTAATAAAATATTGATATACAGAAGAGGGACTTCGTACTCTCGTGGTAGTATACAGGCCAAACACAGGGCGTTTTATTTGGTTATCACCCAAAAAATTTGTGTGGAAACCAATGAATCAGCACAAATAACTGAAGTACTTCGTCCGTAAGTGAAAAAATTGGACGGAGAGAGGGAGAGAGGAAAGGAGGTGGAATACGTAAATGATGTGAAACGCCGGAAGATACGAGGGGAGGGGGAGGTGAAGGAAAGAGGAAGGGAATTTAATTAGCTACACTGGAACCTTCATCATAAATTCGTAGGAAAGAATACAAAGGACATACACCAAAGTTATTATTAAGTACAATAAAAGTGCATCCACAATTCTTATCATTGATGCCATTTCACCTTTAATTTTAATCCCACACCTGAACCTTAATTTTATTTGCGTTGTTGCTACTTCCACGCACGGGGTGAGTAGCAGACAGGATCTCTACCTTATTCCTTTTTTTAATTAGAGAACTTCTCTCCAGTATTCTATTCTGATCGTTCTCTCTGGATTGTCGTATAAATTGCGTATTAACCGTCTTTTCGTATAATTTGTACCAATTTTTCCGTCAGTTTCCAACCTCTTGCACCATTTTACGTTGCCGCATTCTTCTTCTAGGGCAAGAAATATAATAAAAACGTCTTGTTACTGCTTCAATCTTGCTTCCATTATCAAGTGCGTCAGAACTGCTTATCAAATTCCTGAACCTATCCCAAAGCCAAACTGTTCGTCACTTAATCGATTTTGAGTTTTCTTTCAATTTACAGCATGTTGTTATTGTTATTAGCTTGCATCCATGTGTCTTTAGGCTGACTGTGCGATTGTTCTCGCATTATCTGTGTTTACTAACTTCGGGATTTTGAGCATGATATTCCTCAGATAATCTGTTTGTAGCTCTTCAGTATTATAGATACTGCGCGCTAACTTGAAGAAACGTTTGATTGTCACCTGCCTCAGTAATGTTAGAAATTCCCTAAGAATGCTATCTATCCATTTTGACTAGTTTGATCATTCAAACCTATCCCAAAGCCAAACTGTTCGTCACTTAATCGATTTTGAGTTTTCTTTCAATTTGCAGCATGTTGTTATTGTTATTAGCTTGCATCTATGTGTCTTTAGGCTGACTGTGCGATTGTTCTCGCATTATCTGTGTTTACTAACTTCGGGATTTTGAGCATGATATTCCTCAGATAATCTGTTTGTAGCTCTTCAGTATTATAGATACTGCGCGCTAACTTGAAGAAACGTTTGGTTGTCACCTGCCTCAGTAATGTTAGAAATTCCCTAAGAATGTTATCTATCCGTTTTGATTAGTTTGGTCATTCAAGCTTTCTCAAGCGCTGATTCTAATACTGGATTCCATATGTGATCCAAATGGACAAATAAATCTCCTTCTGCCGCGTCAGCAGGTAGTTCCTAACCGTCGTTCATCCCCTCAATGTATTTCCTCCTGTCCACTGTTTCCTAATCGTTTGGAAACAGCATTCTTTTGGCGCTTTTAATGTTGACTCTTTTGCCTTTAATCCTGGCGAAAGATAGTGAGACTGTATTTCCTACGACTATTAGTGATATAGTATTGGAATTAAGCACAGTAAATATGGAGGTCGAAGACTTGGCAGAAGAGTAGGAAGTTCTGCTTGTTCCGAAGTCAGCGGCAGAAAGGGATTTTAGAGAATTACCACAGTATCCAGTGCAGAGTGTGCAAGAGACTATGGCCAGCAACCCCTCAAACGTGGGCGGACATACGGTAAGGCTTCAGAAGCGCCGGTCCTGGCGCCCACACATTTTCTTTGTGTACTGGAAGTCTTACAAGGAGACGACAAAGTGTAGGATGCCATATCCTCAAGCGACCATCTCATAAATTATGAAACATTGTAGATGTGAAGCCTGTGAAGCCATACTAATTTTGCGTTTTGTTCTTTGCATTGCTCTTGAGCTTACTTTCAGATATCATTTTGAACTCTCAGTACTTCACTGGCGACAGCTTGGCTTTTGTCTGCAGACCATTGATGCTATTACCTTTTGAGATACTAAAGTTAATTGTAGTAATCATATCTTTTCTCCTTTTTGCCGTCCCTACTCTGTACTCGACATCAGATCTCACTAAAGAAAACAGGTATATAGCATTCCTTATAGGTTCAACATAGTGTGGATTCTATCTGAATACTATAGTTTGACTGTTACATTAGAGCAGTACGAAAGTAGTGTGATACAACATGTTCATCATCTAGTATTTTTTCATATGCATATGTTTCCTTTCACATCCTGTTCTTCAACTTGGACAGTTGACTCACATCTATACTATAACGTGTAAGCGCTCTGCATACTGTCTCGTTTAGTGAGGATGGTACAACTATTCTTTCCCATCGGCAGTCATCATTGAGTTGCCACTGTCAGCATTGAGCACTCTCGTTTCGTGGATATGTTAGTACTGTAATGCCTACATATGAGAAATGCGTGAAATTAGAGCGCCGAGTATTGTGAAAAGAATCAATTTGATGTAAGTACAGTGAATTTTACTGAGTACTAAGTATATTGTAGAGGGAGAGATTTACCGGAATTAGGTGATTTCTTGGAGGCACGTGGACTTCACGGTAGTAAACTTGATTGTTGAGCATAGCTCCATACTTCTACATTTCCGGAAAGCATTTGAGACGGTGCCCAACTGCAGGTTGTTAACGAAGGTAAAAGCATATGGAATAAGTTCGCAGATAAGTAAGTGGCTCAAACACTTCTTAAATAATACAACACAGTATGTTATTCTCGACTGCGAGTACCAGTCAGAGAGAATGGTATGGTCAAGAGTGCCCCAGTGAAGTATGATAGGACCGCTGTTGTTCTCCATGTACACTCATGCTCATAAATTAAGGATAATTGCAGAATGTGGTGCCACACAACGAGGGACTACACGGAACTGGCGCTACTAGCATTGGCACATAGGGAACACACACGACACAGATCTGCAAGTCCACGGTATTGGTGATAAGTTGAGAAAACCGCCCCGAAACACATGTGTTACCAGATGTTTCAAATGGCTATGAGCACTATGGGACTTAACTTCTGAGATAATCAGTCCCCTAGAACATAGAATTACTTAAACCTAACTAACCTAAGGGCATCACACACACCCATGCCCAAGGCAGGATTTGAACCTTCGACCGTAGCCGTCGCGCGGTTCCAGACTGTAGCGCCTAGAACCTCTCGGCCACAGTGGCTGGCGCTAGAAAATGCCACTGTTTCCTGCGCATGTACCATCACATCAATATGGGATATAAAATTTTTGAAAAGATTATCAGAGATGTTTAAAATTAAAATTTAAGGATTAAAAAGCAGTCTTGATCGGACCTTTTTATTTCTGTTGGAGTGACCGGTTTATATTCTATTTAAGAACCATCTTGAGGCTCCAGAACGGTGGGTGGACTCCGTAGTGCAAGTTGCGTCGACCCTCGACGATGGAATAACTGCACTGTAGCGCCTGCACACGTTTCCTGTCTGCTGGAATCGTTGCCATAATCTTGAGATCATACTTTGTGGCACACGGAGGGCCCGTGCTACGACCTGCTGTGTTTGACCAGCCTCCAGTCGCCTTAGTATTCTACCCCTCATAACGTCATCAATATGTGTTCTTTGAGCCATTTTCAACACACAGTCACCATTAGCACTCTGAAAATGTCTGCACACTTAATCGCTGCACCGTACTCTGACATTCATCAACACACCTATGAGTACGTGGACTGCTGCCAGCGCCACCGCATGGTCATACCCCGAGGTGATTTAAACCCGCAAACCGCCCACCAGAGCGTTGTTTAACCATGTATCAGCATTATCCTTAATTTATGAGCACGATTGTACATAAATGGTTTGCCGGACAGGGAGAGCAGCAGTCTGCTGTTATTTGCTCATGATAACGTGGTGTACGGTAAGATGTAGAAGTTGAGTGACTGCAGGAAGACACAAGACGACTGAGACAAAATTTGCAGGCGGTGTGATGAACGGCAACTAACCCTAAATGTGGGAAAACATAAGTTAATGCGGATGAGTAGGAAGAACAGATATATAATGTTCGACTACAGAATTAACAGTGTGCTGCTTGATAGTCGCTTCGATTAAATATGTAGGCGTAACATTGCAAAAGGCCTTGTGTTAGGGAAGGCGAATGATCGACTTCATTTTATTGGGAAAATTTCAGTAAAGAGTGGTTCACCAGTAAAGAATATCACATATAAGACGCTGGTGCAACATGTTCTTGAGTAGTGCTCGAGTGTTTGGGATCCGTAGCAGGTCGGATCGTAGGATGAAATCGAAACAATTCAGAGGCGGGCTGCTGGATTTATTACAAGTAGGTTCGAACAACACATAAGTGTTGCGCAGATGCTTTGGGAACTCAAACGGGAATCCCTAGAGGACAGACGACGTTTTTTTTTTTTTTTTTTTTTTTTTTTTTTTTTTTTTTTTTTTTTTTTTTGGGAAACATTATTGAGAAAATTTAGAGAACCGTCATTTGAAGCCGACTGGCCGACTGCTGAACGAATGTTCAAATGAAACTTCCTGGCAGATTAAAACTGTGTGTGCCCGACCGAGACTCGAACTCGGGACCATTGCCTATCGCGGGCAAGTCCTCTACCAACTGAGCTACCGAAGCACGACTCACGCTCGGTACTCACAGCTTTACTTCTGCCGCAAAGGTCCCGAGTTCAAGTCTCGGTCGGGCACACAGTTTTAGTCTGCCAGGAAGTTTCATATCAGCGCACACTCCGCTGCAGAGTGAAAATCTCATTCTGGAATGTTCAAATGTTCAAATGTGGGTGAATTCCTGTTGAGGTCATCGGTCCCTAGACTTACACACTACTTAAACTAACTTATGCTAAGAACAACACACGCACTCATGACCGACGGAGAATTCGACCCTGTGGCGAGAGGGCCGCGTAATCCTCAAATCGCGCTGCCGCTCCGAGCGGCACTACCGAACGATCCTACTGTCGTCAACAAACACTGTGCTTAAGGGCCACAAAAATAAGATATGAGAAAGTAGGGCTGATACGGAGGCATATAAAGGGCCGGTTTTCCCTAGCTCTATTTGTGAGTGAAACATGGGAGGAAATGACTAATAGATGTATAGGGTACCCTCCGCCACGCACTGTACGGTGTGGCTTGCGGAAGCTCTATGTAGATAGCTAGATTTACAGTATAATTCTGTCACCGTGACTTAATTATTTGTAGGACTGTACTTTATCTCAACTAATACGAACTAAAAGCCGAATTTCATCTCTACATTCGGCCTAAACCGTGTACAGTACCGTGATTTCCAAATAGTGTGTGTATACTGTCAACCAGGTAGGAATGTTAGGAAGAGATTCGGAGAAAAAATTCAAATCAGTGAAAATTTAACTACAGTACTCCAAGCTCCCCATTTTGGTAGTACGGTATTTTCTCCTCAGACTTAAACCATCATGATATTGTGTAAGATGCTCGCAACGGTACTAGGCGCGAATCTGGTTAACGGATGCGACCTTGTCTATAACTTAACTGGCCAGGTCTATATCTAAGATGCTCCCAAAGCTTTTCTGGAGAGGATGCTTTCATACAGAATGCAAAAACGGAAGAAATCAATACATAGGCTTTCTAATCGTAGATTTCCATACTTCTGTCACACCCCACAAACCGATTACTGGAAAATGGGAAACTTTAAACGACACCGAAAGGTGGTAAATTCGCGGCTGCTGTTACTGTCTGCATTCAGAAATATACTGCTTAACGTATGGGATAACTTAAACATTAAAACACAGAAATCGAGCAATAATTATATGTAATATACAGTTTTAGGAGAAAGGCTCAGAATATAATTTAGGAAACTAAAAACTCACTATCTTCATCGTTTGTTTGAATTCATCTTCACCATAATACATATAATTTACGTAAGTAGCAACAGCTCTATACCTCGACGCTTAAAATTCAGTAGAGAACAAAAGTGACAGTGACTCTGGCATGTCGCTGTCTACGTCACGTTTTCCCTTTCCGCCTACAGCATAGCGAGATTACAAGCAAAAATGCGAGATGATAAGCTTTATAGCGTGCGTCACTAGTGAGCGTGTTCAACCGTCCAGTTAATTACAACGAGAAAGCGAATCTGCAAGCGCACGCCGATACGGTGCGCCGACCCGGCGTCACAGAATGGCCCACGATTGAAAGCAGCGAAGCCAAACTGCTGCTCGTGATGGACGTTCACCTGATTGCAAATGAATCAAAACGCTGAACACCTGTCGAACGGCAGCGAGCGCATGGAATTGGCTGTCAGCGATAGGAGGAGAGCAGGAAACACAAGATAACAGCCAGATTCAATTACCCGAGCGAGCACGTGCTCCGAAATGTGAATATTTGGCGGAAAGTTAAAAAAAGTTTGAACCGTAAAAAATGAGAGCTTTGTTGATGAATTTTTTCAGTCTAGCTCGTTCATTTAAATACACATTGGCAGTGTCTATTTCTCTTTTTGGCGTTGGTTTGGTGCAATTATCTACGCTAGTCTCTTGTATACCAGCCTCATCATCTCTGCAATCTATTAGTTTTTTTCTTTTCATATTAGTATTACGATTTCTATGGATTTATTTATCTATTGTCATTCTTTTTGTGGTTCACTGTTGCTATTTGAGTTTACTTATTCTCATTAAGTCATTTGAAGATAGTGAAGTTGTGGGCCCTAAGAAGTGGCATGCCAAGTGGAGGAATCTAAACATTTCCGAAATATTGTTCTGTTTGAGTTTAGTAGAGGGCTGACAGCAGCGGATGCAGCCGAAAACATTTTCTCCGCGTATGGGGATAATGCCACTGGGCAGAGCACGGCAGGGAAAAGGCTTCCTCGTTTTAAGGGGGATGGTTTTGACATTAGTGACTCACCACGTTCCCACGTCCGCAGCTCGTGATTTCGCGGTCGCGTTCTCGCTTCCCGAGCACAGGGTCCCTGGTTCGATCCCCGGCGGGGCCAGGGATTTTCATCTGTCTCGAGATGACTGGGTGTTTGTGCTGTCTTCATCATTTCTCATTATTCATGAAAGTGGCGAGACAGGACTGAGCAAAGTTTGGGAATTTGTACGGTCGCTGATGACCGCGCAGTTGAGCGCCCCACAAACCAAAACATCGTCATCATCCACGTTCACGATGGCCTTGATGCAGATCGTTTCAACCCATTAATGCACAATGACCATCGTCAATGTACTCGAGAACTGGCAAATGTGATGAACTGTGATCATTCCATCAGCGTGCGAAATTTGCATGCAGGAGCGATGGTGTGGTGTAGTACGAAATGCTTCACCGGAGTGCAGCCATTACCGCTGACATTTATTGTCAATAACTGAGACGTCTTGCAGGTGGAAGATAAAGGAAATAAAAAGAACTAAACGTATTTCGTATGGTTCAAAAAGATCTGAAGGCATGCAGCCCCCGAAGTTAGGTATGTCCTTTGCGTCTGCTCTTAAACAGATTCAGAAAACCGATGCTGCTAGCCAAACGGGGGTTGCCAGTGCAATTGTGCTCCTCCAGTCCCTTCAAAGCCTAAATCGCCTTCCAACATATCAGACAAGTCTGTTGTCGCTCCCAGCTCCTATAAAGGTCTAGTGTGGTCCACCTCCAGCGGCGCCACTACTACTGCAGAGTTAGTGGCTCCGAAGCCTAGCCATGGCAAAAAATCAGATGCCAAGCGTCCACCAGCGACGGAGTCGCGAAAAAACAGTCAGACGATGTCGACGTCGTACCATCTTACGTCTCCCTGGACTCTTCGGTGTAACTAATGGACCTTGATGTTGGACTGGGGCAATCATCTCGCCCCAAGACTGAGCCCCACCCATTAAGGCCCGCCTCCCCGTCGAAAAGACAGGGTGAAAATGCAATCCCCGTGATTGATGTCGCCCCAATTACAATGAAACATTAATGAGTTCTGGACACATGTAGAGGAACTGAAATTGATAATGCAGGAACGCCCCCTGTTCCTGTGTTTGCAAGAAACACATTTTAAAGCCATTGATATATCTGTGCTACGAGGCTATACCCTACCCCACAAGGATGACCTGACTGGGGACAGAGCCGAAGGAGGTACTGCTGTGTTTGTCAATAGCTCGCGTCACTCCTCTGCTCTCTTTCTGGTCACTGAGCTGCGAGCAATTGCTGTCGAAATTCATGATGTCGGAGGATCACTGTTTGATCGCTATATTTACTCCCACAATACGCCCCAGACTCTGAGGCTCTCTCAGACCTTGTACAACAGCTTCCTCGATCATTTGTCCTACTGGGAGACATCAGTGCCCATCGTGTTTTGTGGGGCTCGACCTCGTCTTGCCCTGTGGGTCGGTTTTTGGAGATCCTCGTCCCCTCTCATAAGCTGTGCACCTTCAGCGCAGGTAATCACACTCATATCCGTACCGCTACTGGGTAATTTTCTCTATCTACTCTCCAGCCCTCGCAGACTCTGTTCACCACTTCCCAACCCACATTCACCTACTGGGTGAGGGATTGCTTCAACAGAACCCACCAAAATTGATGGACAGCAGGACTAACTGAACTCAGCTGACTGTGTTTGAATATCGCGACAGCGTCCAGGTGTGGGTGGATGACACCACACGAGTGATCCATCATGCTTCTGACTTATCCAGTCCAAAGTCCTCAGGTTATCTTAACACGGAGCCTGTACCTTGGTGGACGAATGAGTGCCGTTCAGTAATCTGGGACAGAAGTGTGGCCCTTCGACGATTATTTGCCGCTCTACAGCAGACAACGTCATAGCTTTTCGAGTCGCGAGAGCCAAGGGTCGACGAGTAATTACGGAGAGCAAGAAAAGGTCATGGCAAATGTTCCTTAACTCTATAAGCAATTTCATTTGTTCTCCGCAAGTACGCGAAGCCATGAGGAGGATTTCCGGTAAACACAGTTATTTACCAATAGCAGTAATACTGAAACAGGGATGTCTCCAAACAATACCTGGAGATATCGCTCACACATTCTAGGATCAGACGCTGAAAGAGCTTTTAAACTAGTGCGCCAGGCACGATCAGACGTTTCGTCGCTGCTCTGCGACTATCGAGAGGGAAAAGTTGGACTTCAGATCCAACACCTTTAAGGCTTGCTACTCTATCTCTACGTGGGTGCTGGAATTGGCCCTCTCTGACTCGTGATACTGCACCCGGTCACGACCAAATCCGGTATTGCATGGTTCGACATTTGCCAGCAGCGTCGAAGGAAACGCTCCTCCAATGTTTTAATCTTCTATGACAGACAGGTAACTTCCCCAAATCGTAGAGAGGCACTTTTGATACCTCTCCTCAAACAAGGAAACGACCACACTTGTCCGAGTAGTTATTGGAGTTTCGCCTTAACAAGCTGTGTGGGAAATATCCTTGCACGAATGTTTAACCGCTGTTTGGTCTGGTTGTTAGAGACCTCCACTGCCGACAACCTGCTAGAGTCGGCATCACTGTACCGGCATATTCTTTGATATGAGAAAGGTGTAAGATACTACTTGGAGACATTTTATTCTCGCACAACTGCATCAATGGGGCTTTGGTGGCCACCTTCGCATGTTCATAGTGTCTTCCCTGTCTCAGTGGTTTTTTAGTATCCGTTTTGGTGAAATGCTGTCAGACCGTTTTGACCAACAGAATGGTGTCTCTCAGGGCAATGTTTGATATGTTACCCTCTTTGCCACAGCCATAAAAAGTACGGTAAGGAGTCCTGTACAGTGCTCTTCATTTGTGAACGATTATGCTGTTTTCTATTCTTCCAGAAGTGTTGCAATAGCGAGCAGTTAGTGGCAACTTACAGCGTAGAGTCGGCTACAAAGGTGGCTTTTCTGTTTTCTGCAGATAAATGTGTATTTGTTCATTTTACTGGGTCTCCTCGTATTTTTAATTTACCTGAGTTCATACGAAGGACACAACCACACAATCATAAATTTGAGACAGTGAGGTTTCTGGGCCCCATTTTTGACTCCAAATTGTCTTCGTTGCCACACCTAAAGACCTGAAAGACTCAAGGCGTTCAACATCATAAAGTGCCTTACCCACAGGTCTTCGGGGGCGGACAGAGCGCATCGGCTCCAGTTGTATAGAGCTTTCGTGTTTTCACGGCTGTACTATGGGTGCACAGTGTATGGATCGGCGAGGCCTTCTTTTTTGAAGGTCATTGACGCTGTTCATCATGAGGGGATTCGGCTGGTCATCGGTGCTTATTGGATCAGCCCCGTACCCATTCTCTGTGCTGAGGTCAGAGAACTGCCACTCACCATCCGGCGGCATCTCCTCATAGTGCAGCAGGTATGAAAATTCCTCGCACCTCCAACTTCACCTGCGTACCATACTATTGCTCGTCCGCCTGTGGTACGTCTTATCTGTCACCGTCCATGAGCCACGATGATGTTTGGGATCCGCTTGTAGAGTGTGCTGGAGTCAATGTGTGGAATACCCCACAACCCCAAATTCAGGGTTTCAATCGTCTGCCGCCCTAGTTACTGCAGAGGCCCAGTGTCAATTCAGATTTAGCGCAGTACAGGAGAGCTTTCACTCCAGCTTCTGTTTTTTATTTTATAAGCGCATCACAGCTATGTAGCTGTTTTTACGGATGGGTCTAAGCAGAGGGACTGCGTTGGTTGCTCTGTCGTTGTCCGGGATCGTGTCATCACGGTCCAATTGCCTCACGAATTTATTGTCTTGAATGCTGAATTAAATGCGATCTTGCGGACAGTGGAGCAGATGAGACGTTCTTCCCGTTGTACATTTCTTGTCTATTTCGATTCTCTGCGTGCCCTTCACTCTGTGGCACGTTTGTACTTAGCATATAAAGTAATCCAGAATGCCCAGGACGTGCTCCTCCAGTTACAACGACAGTGCAAGGAGGTGACGTTCTGCTTGGTATCAGGGCACATGGATATCGCGGGGAACGAAGGGAGTGGATCTAGGGACAAATGAGGCTGTAGTGATCCAGAGCTATTTCGTTGTGCCATCCCCCTGCTTGCTATCACCTCGCTGTTGAGGTACAAAGTCACGCACTGACTGGAAGACGAGTGGCTGGAAGTGACCGCTCCGTGTAGGAAAGCTCACAACTAGGCCGTGGCATACATCCTTCCAGACACGTCGACGAGACAAAGTCCTTCTTACTCGTCTTCGCATAGGCCACAACCATATGACGCATGGCTTCTTACTCCGGGGAGAAGACTATCCAAATATGTGACGCTTTTCGCTTGCAGACCACAGTGGATCACATTTTATTGGACTCTGTTTTATTTTCCGACCAGCGGGTCGCTTCCGATTTTCCAACGGATCTGCCCTCTGTTTTAAATAATGTACAAACAAAGGTGGTTCAAATTTTAAAGTTTTCTGAACTGTCCAACGTTTTTTCCAGGATTTGAGAGAGATTGTTTTAATGTCTTAATAGGGTGACTGGCTCACCCAAGTTTTTTTGTAAGTGATCACCAGTCACATTTTCTTGTGCATCTCTTTTAAATCTTCTGTGTTTACATTTCTCTGTGTTTATATTTAATGTACAGCTACTTTCCCTCTTTATAAGTTGTCTTAGCGCATGTTGGGTGGCTGTGTGGTCGTTTAGAGTGCATCAGCATGTAGCACTTTTAGAGTTTAACATTTGTATGTTTTCATGCGTGTAAGGGAACTAACGGCCTTGCCGTTGAGCAACCATAAGATGCAAACATTCACGCAGGCACATCTTGCAGATGAAATCCAAGAACAACGACCAGGAAGACACTGTATAGTGTGTTACTTCACAATAATGCATTTCGCTAGACTGACAAAAAACGCCATAAGGGAGTTAGTTTAGGAACTCATTCCGCATCCACCTTGTTCACCTGATCTTGCGCCTTCAGATTTTCACCTTTCTCATTCTCTACCTGACAACCTTCAAGGAACTTCATTTCCGGATGAAAATGCGCTCCAAACAATGCTCGACGTAACTTCCTGGCAGATTAAAACTGTGTGCCGGACCGAGACTCGAACTCGGGTCCTTTGCCTTTCGCGGGCAAGTGATCTACCATCTAAGCTACCCAAGCACGTCTCATGCCCCGTCCTCACAGCTTCACTTCCGCCAGTAGAGCACATGCCCGCGAAAGGCAAAGGTCCTGAGGTCAAGTCTCGTCCGGGCACACAGTTTAAATCTGCCAGGAAGTTTCATATTAGCGCACATTCCGCTGCAGAGTGAAAATCACGTAATTCTCGACTTCTTCGCCTCAAAACCACGGGATTTCTACAGTCGCGCAATAGGAAAGTTACCTCGCGGTCGGGAAACTCTTGTAAATAGAGAAGGAGAATATATTACTGGTGGCTAAAGTCTCTTTATGTGTATCTGTTGCATTAATTAAACTTATGGAAAGACGCTATAGACATATGCACCAACCCAATACATTCTCTTGAATCCGCTTAATGTAGTCAACTCTTGAAAGTGATGGTCTCCCCAAACTTAACAAACTGATTATTGCTTGATACCTCAGGATGTGTGCTACCAAAAGATCCCTTCTTTTAGCCAAGTTGTTCCATAAGCTTCCTTTCTGTCCAATTCTATTCTCATCTCGTCTGTACAACATATTGTCTACATGTCACTTCCGTCTATTGAGGAAACACAGTCTTTGTTTCTGCTTCCTGTACTGATATTACCTATCCAATTTTCTCCTTGATTTTTCTTTTATTCCTTCTTTAAGTTCAGACTGAATAAATTGGGAAAATGGGGAGGGGGGGGGATAGCTTACAAACCTGTCTCACTCCCTATTCGATAACTCGCGTTCATGTCCTCCTACGATTGTAAACTGCGCTCTAGTTTCTGTACCAGTTGTTTGAAACCAGTGTCTCCTTTTATTTTATTCCTGCTGCCTTCAGAATTTCAAAGTTCACGCTCGAGTAAACATTCTAAAATAATTTATCTACATGTAGAGTTTCTAAAAATATTGCACTTATTCAGTTTATCTCCTGAAATAAGTTGTAGTATCAGCATTGCTTCGCGTGTTCCTACATTTCTCTGGAACTCTAATTGTTTTTTCCGATGTCGGCTTCTGCCAAATTTCTATACATCTGTAACCATTATTGTTGGTGTTTTCAACCATTATTTACCTATTCGAGCCTATCACAACCTTCTTTACTAGAAATTTGGATTATTATGTTCTTCTTGGAGCCTGATGATATTTCACCACCTTACGTACTAGGTGGAAGACTTGTGCTACATCTATATCTGTAATCCGTAAGCCGCATTATGGTGTCAACTACTGTCTCTGCCCCCGTCGGCCGCCCTTTCTTGATCCAGTCGCGAATAATTCGCGGGACGATTTTTGGTAAGCGTCTGTGTGATCGCAAATCTCGTTGAGTGTACCTTCATGGTCCTTTAGAGAGGTGTACGTAGGAGGAAGCTATATGTTGGTTGACTCTTCTAGGACTGTACGCTTCGAATGTCAGCTGTAAACCTCACCGTATTATAGACAGCATCTTGTATTGTCTGCTGCTGAAGCTAAATGAACATCTCCGTAGCACTTTCACTCTTACTCTGCTATTCTTCGGATCTTCACTATTTCCTCGGTAACTCCTACCTGCTGCGAACCCCGGCCCCAACCGCGGTGGTCTAGCGGTTCTAGACGCTCAGTCCGGAACTGCGCGACTGCTACTGTCGCAGGTTCGAATCCTGCCTCGGGCATGGATGTTTGTGATGTTCTTAGGTTAGTTCGGTTTTAGTAGTTCTAAGTTCTAGTGGACTGATGACTTCCAATGTTAAGTCCAATAGTGCTGAGAGCCATTTGAACCCGGCCCCAAGAACAACTAATCAAGTGTTGGGCATACGATGCTTGTGTAAGCTACTCTCTTTGTGGGTGGACTGCATTTCCTCGGCATCCTTCTGGTCAATCTCAATTGGGGACATGTCTTGCCTTCTGTTACTTTTCTGTGGCCCTTCCACCACACGAGTGCATTGTTACGACGCGTTCTCCTTAATATGAAATGGATCTGACTGACCTCTTCTAGAGACTCTTCTGTAATCGTGTGATTATATAACAATGGATCTTCTTGCCTATGAACGATCATTACATTTGCTTATGCCTCCAGGAAAAGCCTCATGGAACTCGCAGTGTTATCCTATATGCCATATATATACAGAGTGTTCAAAAATCATACGTATTTAGAACGCGCATATTTATTGAACTATAAGACATACATCTCTGAAATTTGGGACCCATTTTTGCGAATCTGTCAAGTTTAGATTACAGATGTTCAATATTTCTTCCACTAACAACACGAACAATACAATTCATACTCTAATTTCTCCCATACTCGGGTAAGCATTTCCATCGTCACCGTTGTTATGGTAGTTCGGATCCGTTTCTTTAATCTTATACTGTATAAATGTTCAAATCCGCGTCCGGAAATCCTTATTAGGTTTTCCGAGGTTTCTCTAAAGAGCTTAACGCAAAAGCCTGGATGGTTCCGTTCAAAGAAAACGACCGACATCCTTCTGCATCTTTTCTTATTCGAAGCTTGTGTTCCGTCGTTGATGATTCCGTCTCTGATGACCTTGTTGTCAAAGGGACGTTAAAAACCAATCCCTTTTGGAACTAAAGGAACACAGCATATACCTCGGAGCCGTAATCTATGTTTGATGTGATCTTGCTTTTGCAGTTCATGTTGATTCCTACAAAAGGAGATTTTATATGCTTAGAAATGTCATAATAAGCGAACATAATACATATTCCAAAATTATACAAGTGACTAACATCAGCGATATAGGTCTGCAGATTCTACGTCTGTTCTACGACATTTCATTAAACGGCAAATGGTTCAAATGGCCCTGAGCACTATGGGACTTAATTTCTGAGGTCATCAGTCCCCTAGAACTTACAAGTACTTAAACATAACTAACCTAAGGACATCACACACATTCATGCCCGGGGCAGGATCCGAACCTGCGACCGTAGCGGTCGCGCGGTTCCAGACTGTAGCGCCTAGAACAGCTCGGTCACCTCGGCCGGCTAAAAACAGCACTTGCACTTTTTTGTATCACCTGGAAAACTTCGCTCCACCGGCGACCTACGCTACACAGCTGCTAGAAGGGGAACAGTCTTTCGCATACTCCATTTACAATGGTAGTGGTATGCCTTCAGTTCCAGTGCTCTTTCCTTTGCTGAGAAATTTCAGTTGGTTTTGAAAAGGAACTTAGTGTTTCAGCTTTCTCTTCGTCATCCTCCATTTAGACGCCATTGTGGCCACATAAGTTCTGGACAGACGGCTTTCATCCGTGTACTGACTGAACATAAGACAGAAACTTATTAGAATTTTCTGTTAGAGCAGAACACAGAATTTTTTCTTGAGGCTCATTGAATACTTCACGCATGGGCCGGCCGGTGTGGCCGAGCGGTTCTAGGCGCTTCAGTCTGGAACCGCGCCACCGCTACGGTCGCAGGTTCGAATCCTGCCTCGGGCATGGATGTGTGTGATGTCCTTAGGTTAGTTAGGTTTAAGTAGTTCTAAGTTCTTGGGGACTGATGACCTCAGATGTTAAGTCCCATAGTGCTCAGAACCATTTGAACAATTTTGAACTTCACCCATGATTCTCCTCACGCAAATCTTGGTTTCGTCAGTTTCTGAGTCACTGTCAGGGTGTGACCTCGCTTAAATTTGCAGTGAAACTCCCTTTGGTTTCGGGGCACTTTTGTAACACTTCTGTCTTTCCCATTCCTCATCACTTTGTTAGGCACTTACCTACCTAAGGCGGAGGCGTATTGTAAATACACTAGAAATTTGCCCACTGATGCACATCACTTTCCATCCTGCATATGGATGTTTCATTGTGACCGCTCAAGTAATCTGAAATCTCTCTTTTCGTCGCTGGTGCTAAGCAGAAATACCTTCTTACTACGACGTAGCAAGCTATTACGAGTTGTCATCTTGTAGTCAAAGCGTAGCTTATTGCGAAACCGGGAGGAGAGCAGATTTGGCACATCTGACGCTGGTAACTGGGCGGAGCGGGCCTTCTATCTGTCTAAGGCTGCTTGCTATGTGCTACACACACTCTCCATGAATCTGAAGAAGTACTATTAAATATTAATCGATCTTTTTTCATTCTTAGTATACCAAATTCTATGTATAACGAAACTAGACTGTTAAAATTTTAAATCAATGACGTCAATACTTTTGGAGAAATAAATTTTTACGTAAAATACACAATAACCGCGCTAACATTGGGTTACTGAGTAAGAGACTGTAGTTTATTCAGCTGTATTATCAACTGGAACTACAACAAAAACGATAGTTTCATATAATATGATTTTCTGGAATAGTTTATTACCACAGGTTACTGTCGTAATTAAAAGTACATTTAAAAATTATTATTTCATTGTATTTTGGTTGTGTGAGAGTAGTGGAGATACTGAGAGAGTGAAAGGAGGAAATACGTAAAGTGAGAATGTGATATTTTGTGAAAGCTATGTAAAAATTGTTGTGCACTAGAGGAATTGGTTGATTTTGCAGAAGGCATCCACGAAGGGACTTGAGTATTAAATTTGTTAGCTATTTAGTGGAAAGGAATCGTATTTTGTTATCATTAAATTTTATTTGGTTTTGGAATTATGAGATTTCTAGTTAAATTACTTGTGGTAATCTGATTCGCTGAGATACCACAAGTATAGAAGTGCTCGAGATGATCTGATTGGCTGCTGAACATACTAGCCAATAGGAATTCAGGATTTCCCGCGAGTTTGGTTTGTGCCTCAGATATGGCAGCCGAATAGTCGCTCGGGAGCCGTCTTCTGTTAGACACCTATGTTATGAAGAAATTCGCGTGTTTGATCGGTTCTCGTGTCGTTGACAAGAAACGAGTACAGTATTGAGTATTTTGTGAAAGTTTGAGCTTTGTGAGTGATTTATTTTAGGACATATTCGCGACTGAAGATTTCATGTTGTCCATAAACTCTACGTGGCGTGTTTCGTGCAGATAACGAGACATTGTGGGGAGCACTTCTGAACAAGAAGCCTACTGAACCGCTGAATGTGTCAACTCACAGGTACTCGTGGGTCAGTAACTGTTTAAGACATTCAAAATATTGGGTCGAACTACTGTCTGCTTTTGAGTGTGAAGTTGTAACAGAGACAGTCAGTAACATTACATAATCGATTTCCTGATATTAAATACGGATTTCATAGCCTTTACTGTGTTTTAAAGATGATAAACCAAACGCGCCATGCAAGAATCCCGAACGCTAGACAGTTTAATTAAATTTCAATCACTGCCCATGGACTGGAGCCTTGCGATGTAGGCATTTAGTGTAATTTTGGCCAAAGCTGCTTTTTTCGGCTACACCAGTATCTACTATCGCAGAGTGAGGGGCACACAACGTAAAACCTATCCGGGTAGGTGTTTAAAGGGTAGTGAGACAGCAACCCGCCCCGCCGCACTCATTCGTATGTGTAGCCGTATTCAGTGACAACGTAACGGTCTTACGATCACTGATTTCCTGCCCTGCGTGAGCTAAATCGGAAAGTTCAAACCTGTTGATGATCAGGAGATCTAGAGCGGTATCTTGACGAAACACCTAAATGTCTTAATAAAATCAGAAAATGTCCAACAACTAATAAATAATGTGCAAAAAAATCTACGTTCATTGCTTCATTAGTTTAAAAAAATTAAAAGTAGCCTATTTTATAGGCTGCTGTCTGAGGAGAATTTCCCCTTAAAAAACGATCCAACGCTTGACCGAGCAGAAGTTATCCGATGAGCTGCTTTGCCGCGTGTAAAATTCTGAGAAAACCGAACTCCAATCTCCTCAGATATCCTTTTTAAATCACCCAGCTGGCTGTTTTCTCGTGTCTGAAATTTCTAGGAAACGGCATCCTGCACTCCCACTTACAGATATTTTTCCAGATCCGACAATGAGTTACTTCATGCCCTGGATGAGCGAAATTCTCCCTCCACTGGGAGTGGAATCTGGCTGTCGTACTTTCTTCTCAAATGAGAAGAAAGAAAACTTTTAACGATAAGCAGCCGCTGAGCTTCCCTCAAGAAAGCAGAGCCTAGCGCCCGCCAGTTTTCTAGGAAAAGCGTTACCGGTGAAAACAACGGTCTACGAAGATGCTCTTTGAGCAGAGAGGCCAACTGTAAAAATAATTTATTTCGCACCAGCCGAAAGCACGATGAGTTTCATTATATTGGGTTCTTTAGCCAGCGTTCAGGACTGCCCGGTGCGTGACTGCAGTTTGTGAATTCTTGACCGCAAGCAATTCGCTGGTACCGACACAGACAATACGGTACCAGTAAACGCCTACCTAGTGGTCAATGCCTGGACCGTTGTACCCTGCTCTAAGTGTCCTAATATTTAGGAGTCGGCCAGCCCCTGCCCCCTACCATGAGACCCAATCGAAGCTCTGTCAGATTCGCACAACACAACAAATATGGGACATCAAACATCTACACAGATAGAGAGATATAAAGACGTTTTAGTGCCTCGATCTTTACAATCACCGATGTAACACATGCTATCAGAATCATACATTCATCAACCAGTCGAAACATGATATAGATTACGATTAATTGAATCAATAGTAATTATACATCAGACGTGCCGGTAGACTTCTTGAGTGACGTACCTCAACCACAGATACCGAAGAGTGAACTTTCACCTGACTTGTCATCCACTAAAATCTCTCAATTATAGGCGATCGCAAATTCTCCTCCAGGATCTTTCAGTAATTACCTTTCCTGCCCTGTTGCACATCCATGCTAACTAAGTGGGGTAGCGTCCTCAAGTACATACATAACTGTCTTTGAATCTATGGCGTTTAGAGTTTCTGACCGCAGCACGTTGGGGCAGTAATTACTCATATTTTGAACTGGATCTTAATTATTCTTTTTTGTTTCAGTAATGTGCTCCTTAACTAAAATTTAAAGCTTTAATTTTCCCTCCCACCAGTGTCTGCACCTACTGTTTGACTTCGTCATGGTGTATACCATACATGTGATGGGTGCTTACAGAGACTCAGTAAGCTATATATAGCTGCAACAATCCTGAAGACTGCTGCCATATCAGGAGCTGAAACACTTGTTGCTTTAAACACCATGAAGAGCTCATACAGCCAAAAGAAAGTTTATTGATGAGATGTCTAGTTTGTATCTTCTGGTTTGTTGTTTCTAGTTCTTTTTGACGATACGGTTTTCTGAATGTCCTAGACATACCTTGCACATATGTCTCGACAAGGACTGCAAGAAATATCAATATGCATCATGGTCGCTGAGAGCAGAGCAACCGGCCGAGAGCATTTTAACCCTCTTGCAGTACAGAGAGCTATAATTTCGAAAATTTTTAGTGCTCTGAGTATTGGTTAGACACGTTGTATTTTTAATCTTGACTGAATGAAATATCTTTAATTTGGGAAGGACGAGAAATGTGGTCAAACTTTGTCTCTGAAGTCAAAAAGTTAAATTACACTCACAAAACTTGATACTAACGGGCATCTTCGGTCTGTTTTGGAAGAGGTGCCACCCTGTTCAAAACACGGTATTTGACATTGATTTTGTGGAATTCAAGAGTACATTTATCTACATCTAGGTGATCTCCGCAAGCCACTACAAATGCTTACCAAAAGTTAGCGACTCTTCGCTCTAATTTGTCTGTATAACAGGCGAAGGAAACGTGACTCTCTATAAGCCCTGGTGTGCTACATAAGCTTATTTATTTTGGCGGCTCCAGTGTGAGACTATAATGAATTCAATATAATTTCTGCACAATCTTCCTCGTACACCAACGCTCTACATTTTGCCTGCATAGTTTCATTGAACCTTCACCTTCCTTCCATAGGCTATAATTTAAAGTTTCTAACAACCTTCCTTTACTATTGGAATGTAATTTGGTTATTGAAAGAATAAATGGATAGTTTCCAACACCTTATCTTGTAGAAGGTAGTGACCCGTCGCAATTTTAATTACTCGCTGTAGACTTCGTCTGCTGTCACGCTTGCTTGATAAGGACTCAGAATGTTGTTGTGGTACTCCATAAGTTGATCACTCTAGCGTCTCGTATGACGTCTATTTGTAGGATAGTTTGTAACCTTTCAATAAATCCTCCCTGATCTGGAGGTCAGTGTGCTCTCGATCGCGTTGTAACGTTTTTGTACATATATTATGCCTATTACGTCTGAATCTGAAAAGTCGTTTGACAAATTATCGTAAAACAACACACAGCAAAGTTATAATCCTAGGGGAAACTGCCTCAACTCTCCCTAGTCAAGAGACAAATCTATAATCATACAAGACGAACCTGTGGAATGCTCGTTACCTTCACTGAATAATAAGTAAGTGATCGTTGAGTTCAGCCATTGTGAACGCAAATAACACTTTTACAATTAGGACAATAAACGTATGTGTAAAACAGAAAATATTTATTATTAGTGGGTCGTCTAACCACGGAAAAGCTGTAGAGCAATTAAGTCAAGTCTGATTGTAACAGATCTTTATTTACTCTAACTGGCGGGCACAAATCAAAAGAACTTAAGAGAGAGCAAAGTTTTGTAAAGTCTTGATTGGATTTACATGAAATGAAGCTAATATTATAGGGACGTACCAAATTTTATGGAAGACTGCATGGGGTAAACGCAACAAGACAGCCTTATCCGAGCGGCTCACGACTTCATAGTTACTGAGACAAAATCACAAATTAATCCTCACAATACCAAGGCGTGGAGGGGGATAGTTTTTGATCATTTCCTGGAAATATTGTAATCGAGTTATTTTATACCTTAAAATAAAATAAACAGGTAATTTTCTTTAATGTATTCTTCTACCAGATTCCATATATGTTTTAAAGTTTTCATTTATCTTAACCCAAGAATAGAAGTCTTATTTGTTGGTGTCACTTTTCCAAATAAATATTATATATTTAGGTTCAGGGCCTTACTGACACATCAACATCGCTTTAAAAAGTGTGTAGACAGTAAGTCAGCAACAATGAGCGAAATTTGCATTTTCTTATATTTTTTGTGGTGATCAGAAACTCGGCAGTACACATTACTGAAAGTACATTAATATAGCTAAGAATGTGCAAAAAGGTATTTTCAGTTTTAAGACCAAACTTACACATCAGTACCTCTATAAAAGGTATGTTGGTAATTTATTTCAACAACAGTTAACGAGTTTTGTTTTGTATGATTTATTTACTTACTAATTTAAATTATTTTTATTTTAATTTTTTTTTATTGTGGCTTGAAGTGCCTCCCGGCCCATCTTAGTAATGTTTCTATGGCAATTGTCTTAGTATTGCTAGGGCCAAAAATCAAATCATCAACTCAAGTTGCCCACCAACACAAGAAAGTGTTACTGGCCTTGAGCAGTGTTTTCTTGATTGGTCAGCTTATTCGCACCAAGCATGGTGGTGCGTGTGACACCTTCGATTGGATACTCCAAAATTTTAGAGTTAAAATATTCAACTTTCTTACGCTGGCCGGACTGCGCTGTATTCTCTCATCCAACGATGTCCGTGAAGAAAAGGCAGAAATAGCACGCTAAATTATTCTATGAGGAAGGCAGTTGCAGCTCGGCGTTCAAATGGCTCTGAACACTATTGGATTTAACTTCTGACGTCATCAGTGCACTAGAACTTAGAACTACTTAAACTTAACTAACCTAAGGACATCACGCACATTCATGCCCGAGACAGGATTCGAACCTACGACCGTAGCGGTCACGTGGTTCCAGAGTGTAGCGTCTACAACCGCTCGGCCATCTCGGCCGGCCAGCACGGCGTCCTTTGATCTCAGGAAGAACAGTCGCTGTCTCTGTCCACAATAGCACAAAGCAGGCCAGAGCCCCACAACTGTGTAAACTGCTCATCTCCTTGGTGGGCTCATATCTCCTAATAAGATCCATTGACTGTCCTCTGCTGACAAACAGGAGTCTAAGACCACGCAGTGAGTGCACCTTCTCATTGGGACAAATGCAATGCTTTCCTCCCTAACAAATATGTCCAGTACCTATAGTAAAATAATCACGAAGTAGTGGTAGAAAAATGAAACAATTTCGCTTAGCGATATGTGACAGTAATATCACAATTAATGAAAAATATGTATAAGATTTCATGCTTTCAACGAAACCTTATATATCCTCTTCACTAACACTGACCATTCGTACTCTGCCGAGTCGTCAGATGATGGTTGAAGTGATCGCTATAGCAAAAATCTACTAATACCAATATTGCTGCCCCCTGTTTTGATCAGAACCGAGGTAGAATTTTCCTAAACGTTGTCAGGGGCCTGAAGATGGCGTAGCAAAACGCTGAAACTGGTAGCCAAGTAAAATGAGTTTGGAAGTTAGACTGCTAAAAGGTGTTTGACATCCTGTATCAAATAGTGGAGTCCCGCAACAATCTCTAAAAAGATGGACATACAGAGACGTTTCTGCAAAGTGTCTTCATAGCACTGCGCAAATATTGTGATTCCATGGTCGAGGAACTTAAATACCAGACGGCCACTGCCATCATTTCGAGCCGGAAGGCAAATGATAAAGCTAACAGTGGAAACATCCCACATCTCCCTCGCCAAAAAATTTTAAAGCTGTTCAAACAAGTTCTGATAAGTTACACGACAACGCCCAGCCCCTCAGCCAAACAGATGAAGGCTACGCTGTAGCGTATTGTTTGTAAACCACGGAAACATCCTCCGTACAGCCCAGATCTTCCACCGTGTGATTTTCACAGCTTTGACGACCTGAATAAAGCCGTGCGTGGACGTCGGCCAATGTAGAGTATCAGTAAACAAAGTTCAGGAGCATCCTACTATTCGCTTTAGGCAGGTGGATGCGGAGAAAAATTATGAAGGATGGAAAAGACCTACCACGGTGCGACAGGAATGTTAGAAAGCTGCTACGAAAATAAACAGACCTTCACTGCAAATTTAAACGTAGCCCAACTACCGCAGACAAACAGAAACAGAGGCCAAAATTAGTGTAAGAGAGCTAAGCTTGAACCGTCCGGTGAAATTTAAAGTGAAATTGTTATAATCTATCTATTGACTTGACAGAAAATACTAGAAAATTTTCTAGTCTTTGTTAAGTCTATAAACGAATTGAAGCTTTCTGTCCAGATACTCTGTAACCATATGCTGAAACACAGAACGACGCAGAAAAGCCTTAGTTACTAAGCGAGTTTTACCAAAAGTGTTCAACAGGGAGGATCACACAGTAGTATCTCCCTTAGATCTCCGTACAAATCAGAAAATGACAAATATCGAAATGAGTGACCGAGGGATAGAAAAGTAACTGATGTCACTCATACTGTACATAGAATATACGAAACACGTAGCCCGTCTTCCAGCAGTAGCATCTCCTAGGTGTCTACACGAGCAAAGTCTCCCTAATGACTGGAAAAAAGCACAAGACATTCCTATTTTTCTGAAGGGTCGTCGAACAGGTGCACAAAAGATTAAGACTATATCTCTGACCCAGGTCTGTTGTAAATTTCGTAACGTGTTTTATGGCTGCTTATTAAGACATTTCAGGGGATCGAAAATTTCCTTCGTAGGATTCAAAAGTCAAGTGCCAGACGCTGCAAGAGAGGCTTTCCGCGTCACTGTAGACATGAAACCAGCGATAGTGTGAAGCCCATCTCTCTCTGTTCGTACACAAGACCCAGAAAACAGTAGGTACGGGCATCCTTGACTTCCATAAGATTTTAGATCCAGTTCTGCACTGCCCCCCTATGAACAAAATACTAGCATACGGAAAATCAGACTATCTGTGTGATTGGACTGAAGACTATCTAGCAAGTAGAGCATATCATGTCATTCTGAACCGAGAAAGGTCTTTATCCATAAAAGTAACTTCTAGCGGGCTCCATGGAAGTGTTGCAGGACCATTACTCTTCACGATACATGACATGAGGCTCTTCGCGGGTGCTGCTGTTCTATACAGTGGTGACGCGACGATAGAAAATATCAGCGAAATGCAGGAAAACTTGCAGAGGATTCAGAATGAGATTTTCGCTCTGTAGTAGAGTGTATGCTGATTTGAAACTTCCTGACAGGTTGAAACTGAGTGTCGGACCGAGACTCGAACTCGGGACCTTTGGCTTCAGCGGGCAAGTGCTCACGAAATGCAAAGGTCTCGACTTCGAATCTCGGTCCTGCTCACAGTTTTAATGTGCCAGGAAGTTTCAGAGGATTGACGCTTATTGCAGCGACTAGCAATTGACTGTCAACATAAACAATTTTAAAGTATTGGGAATGCATAGACAGAATTACCCTTTATTCTATGATGACACAATTGAAGAAATGTCACTGAAAGAAGTTGCTTCCACATAATGTCTAGGAGTAGGCATACGCAGCGATCTGAAGTGGAACGACCACATTACATTAATCGCGGGTGAGGCAGATGGCAGACGAAGAGTCACTGTAAGAGTCCTCAAGAAGTGTGGTCCATCAACAAAGTAAGCAGCAGAACTACTTAAACCTAACTAACCTAAGAACATCACACACATCCATGCCCGAGGCAGGTTTCGAACCTGCGATATTAGCGGTCTCGCGGTTCCAGACTGAAGCGCCTAGAACCTCTCGGCCACTCATGCCGGCTATACGTTGTTCAATTCGTCCCACTGTCAAAAGCGTTAGAGAAGTCATAGGAACAATGTCGGAAGATATAGTTTTCTGCATCCAGTCGACTATGAGTTTATGACCGACGGAACTCATTCTCAGATTAGGGAAAGATGATACAGAAGAACAACACTGTTAAAAGGAATCTTCGGGACGATTTAGGGAAATTGTGGGAAAGTTGTATTAGTATGGCAGGGCGGGGATACGAAACCTGGTCTTCCGAAACGAGTCCAGTGCCTTAACCGCTGAATCACCTGGGACGGCGAAAAAAATGAAATAAAAGAAAAAGAAGAGAGAGAGAGGGAGGGAGAGAGAGAGAGAGAGAGAGAGAGAGAGAGAGAGAGATCAGGTAATTAATATATCAGTAACAATTTCAGCATGTTAATAGATGATAAGGAATTTCGAGAGAATTTTTCCTTCTGTGCGGAAGCGTAAAAATGATTGTGCTAGTAACCGAGTGCAAGATATTTACGATGCAAAGCGTAGGTGTTTCGCCGTGTATCTGCGGAAACTGCGCAAAGCTGTTAATTGAATAGCAGTGTTAATGTGACATCATAAGTAAATATGAGCGCAAAATTCACTGGCGTTTCATTAAAATTCGTGTACGTGCTACACAAATCGGCTTTTGCTCGGATCCGGCGGCGTATTTTTCTGCGATGTTAATTACATAATTTGCGAAAATCTGGCTCATTTCTGCATTAACGACTGTTTAATTAGTAACGAAACAGAAATTAATTATCGATAAAAACGGCAGTAGTACTGTTAAAATCTCGAGCGAATCTGTTTAAAACGTGTCAAACATACACCCACCGACAGTTTCCGCGAAAGACCAATAGGTGGAGCGTTAAAATCGCCTCTTTGCACCCTGTTTTGTCGACTGTTTTCCAGTCGTACTTAATTCCTCTTCGTTATAAAATATACCTCATATTTTATTAGTGTTAGTACACATGACATTTTAGTACTATAAATACATTTATCAGCCAGAACATTACGACCACCGACGTACTATCGATATAAACCCGTTTAGGCCGAGGAATAACTGCTAGTCACACTCACCTTGCATGTGCTATCAGTGAGCGTGGTGTCAATGTGTAGAATGGGGAAAGCGCACAATCTATCTTGGGTTTACCGAGGTCACACTGAGATGGCCCATATGCTCAGCCAGAGATATTCGGAAATTCCATGACTTGTCTGGCGTTCCAGGAGTACTGAGGTGATCACCTTCAACACTTGGCGAAAGCAAGGTGAAACCACGTCCAGACGTCGGGTGTTGGTCGGCTACGCCTCATTGCAGACGAGGTGGGCTGTGCAGAGTGGTAAAAAAGGACAGGCGGCGAACTGCGGTGGAACTAACATCAGACTTTAATGCTGAGCAGAGTACAAGTGTGTCTGAGCACACAGTGAGCCGAACGCTCCCAACGAGCGACGACCCATGCATGTGCCAATGTTAACACCACGATATCAGGAACTACGACTGAAGTGGCCACGTGATCATCGGCATTGGAGGTTGCCACAGTGACAGAGCTTTGTATGGTATGTAGAGTCGCAATACCTTCTTCATAACGCTGATGGTAGGACGCTAATCTGTCTTCTTTCAGGGGAACAGCACCTTCACATCTGTTCTGCAGGGCGGATACAAGCTTGCGGCGGCTCCATTATGCTATGGGGAACATTCACGTGGCCATCCATGGGTCCAGCAAAGCTCGTGCAAGGCACCATGACTGCCAAGGGGTGTCGTATTCCGGTTGCAGACCGCAAACACCCCTTCGTAATGTTTCCCGACGGCAGCGGCACTTTTCAACAAGGTAAAGCGCCAAGTCACAAGGTCAGGCTGTGGGGAAATGGTTCGAGGAACACAGTAGGGAGTTCCAGTTGATGTGCTGGCCCTCCAGTTCTCCAGATCTGAACCCGATCGAACACATCAGGGATGTTATTGGACGTGGTGTCAGATCTCATGGGCCCCCTCCTCGGAATTTACGGGAATTAGGTGACTTGTGTGTGGAGACGTGGTGCAAACTCCCTCCAGCGACCTACGAAGGCCCCAATGCTTCCATGTCAGGACAAGTCGACGCTGTTATCTGTCCAAAAGATGGACTTACCAGCCCACATGTAGTCATTGTATTCTGGCTGATCAGCGAACTTATGAATGTCAGTTTACAGCAAAGGTGATTTGCAGAGACTCCGTAAATACTTAATTATGAGTAACAGTGGACGAGACTGCAATAGCTGCAATTACAAAGCCATCTCACTTGTCTGATGTGGCCTTTAACGAAAAAAAATTGAAACATTTATTATCTAAAAATGTGAATGGATGAAAAAATGGGGAAGAAATGGTTTTAAATATTTATGTTATTAACACTTTCAGTACGAACTTTGTTGTAGAACCCCTTATTTACGTGTGGTAATAAAAATTCATTTAGACAGAATTAAGCACATTTAAAATTACGTGAACCTTAGCAACCCTCTCATGCTGATAAATTCAAACTAACTGATTAATTACATTTATTTGAAACTTATTTAAATTAATTTTTTCTTTATTTCGGTCTTGGCACACATTTTCTAGATGCAGTGGGTTATTAAATATTTACTGAATTCTTTCCCGGCGTTATCTATGGAACACAAGACTGTCTCTGTTAGCATAAAATGGTTAAATATTGCCAAGCTGACTTGAACGTTTAATTATCATTGACAAAACACCCTTCACTATATGTTTAAGTTATTTGCTTTAGAAATGGAAAGAACCAACAGATTAACAACTTCAACGTTAATTATCCGCATATGAATGCACAAATGTAAAACCAGTAATAAATTCAGTCAGCCTCAGGATCACTGAAAAAGAAAAATATTTCGTAATTCACTGCTAATTTTACCTGCTCCTGATTTATGGGTTTGATTAATTTTATAGCGGAACAATTTTTTAAATGTGCCGCCGCTGCAAATCGTTCGGTCGCGGCACAGCCCAGCAACACCAACGATAATCGCTAAAAGTGCTGAAAATTCCTTAAAGCAATATTATAGATGACATGGGCAAGCTAATTTACATTAGTAATACACAATTTTGATAAATTATAATGTACACTCCTGGAAATGGAAAAAAGAACACATTGACACCGGTGTGTCAGACCCACCATACTTGCTCCGGACACTGCGAGAGGGCTGTACAAGCAATGATCACACGCATGGCACAGCGGACACATCAGGAACCGCGGTGTTGGCCGTCGAATGGCGCTAGCTGCGCAGCATTTGTGCACCGCCGCCGTCAGTGTCAGCCAGTTTGCCGTGGCATACGGAGCTCCATCGCAGTCTTTAACACTGGTAGCATGCCGCGACAGCGTGCACGTGAACCGTATGTGCAGTTGACGGACTTTGAGCGAGGGCGTATAGTGGGCATGCGGGAGGCCGGGTGGACGTACCGCCGAATTGCTCAACACGTGGGGCGTGAGGTCTCCACAGTACATCGATGTTGTTGCCAGTGGTCGGCGGAAGGTGCACGTGCCCGTCGACCTGGGACCGGACCGCAGCGACGCACGGATGCACGCCAAGACCGTAGGATCCTACGCAGTGCCGTAGGGGACCGCACCGCCACTTCCCAGCAAATTAGGGACACTGTTGCTCCTGGGGTATCGGCGAGGACCATTCGCAACCGTCTCCATGAAGCTGGGCTACGGTCTCGCACACCGTTAGGCCGTCTTCCGCTCATGCCCTAACATCGTGCAGCCCGCCTCCATTGGTGTCGCGACAGGTGTGAATGGAGGGACGAATGGTGACGTGTCGTCTTCAGCGATGAGAGTCGCTTCTGCCTTGGTGCCAATGATGGTCGTATGCGTGTTTGGCGCCGTGCAGGTGAGCGCCACAATCAGGACTGCATATGACCGAGGCACACAGGGCCAACACCCGGCATCATGGTGTGGGGAGCGATCTCCTACACTGGTCGTACACCTCTGGTGATCGTCGAGGAGACACTGAATAGTGCACGGTACATCCAAACCGTCATCGAACCCAGCGTTCTACCATTCCTAGATCGGCAAGGGAACTTGCTGTACCAACAGGACAATACACGTCCGCATGTATCCCGTGCCACCCAACGTGCTCTAGAAGGTGTAAGTCAACTACCCTGGCCAGCAAGATCTCCAGATCTGTCCCCCATTGAGCATGTTTGGGACTGGATGAAGCGTCGTCTCACGCGGTCTGTTCGTCGAGCACGAACGCTGGTCCAACTGAGGCGCCGGGTGGTAATGGCATGGCAAGCCGTTCCACAGGACTACATCCAGCATCTCTACGATCGTCTCCATGGGAGAATAGCAGCCTGCATTGCTGCGAAAGGTGGATATACACTGTACTAGTGCCGACATTGTGCATGCTCTGTTGTCTGTGTCTATGTGCCTATGGTTCTGTCAGTGTGATCATGTGATGTATCTGACCCCAGGAATGTGTCAATAATGAATTTACGGTGTTCTTATTTCAATTTCCAGGAGTGTATTTAGACCATAACAATAATTGAAATAACACACCTTTGTAATTTCTCCTCTAATGGCGGCTCAAGATAGATACAGACAAACGAAGTATACTCATTCATATATTACTACGTCACAGGTTCCTCTATCTCTCAGCTCTCGAGGAAGACGACAAAGAATACACATTATGTAGTGCTATTTATATTATTGCTGATTGTGAATGTCTCTTTGTAACCTTACAACATTATTTTCCTCTGTGGCTATATTTTACATTTTTTCATCGCAGATATTAACATATTTCGTAATTACATTGTGAGTATAGAAATATTACAATCATAAATACATAGAGAATATTGTTACAGAAAATATTACAATAATAAACAACGTCCTTTACACAAAATTAAATAACATTTTTTGGTAAACAATTACAGTACATACGAATTGATTCATAGCGGCATACATAGTACAATTAAATGTCATTTCATTTTATTAATAGTGTGTGTGCTGCCAGGGAACGTTACAGGCCGACCACGACCATCTCTCCCGTGACAACCTCTTTATGTATGTGTATCATGTACGTCGCAGGGTCATGAATTACTCTTTGTATGTGTTCCAATCTGTGTATTCTCTCACAGTTTTTACTCTCTAAAGCGCCTTCAAGTAGCATAATAGTTACTTTCTGAAGTATTATCACGTCAATCGTTAACATTCTGTCACACATCCTTTCTGATAGGTAATGTTGCTCTCAAATGCCTTTCTTCATTGACCTTGCGAGGAATTCAGCATCCTTATGTAACACTACATGTCAAACACATCGATTCCTTTATTTTTTATTTTATTTTTTTATCGGACATGATCACATGCGTCAGAAAATGCACATTACTCTTTTCAGAATTTAAGAATGTTTTAATTATAATTTGTGTCAGTTGCTGGCAAACTTTTTTCAGCTTGGCTAAAGACTTCGGCCACTATCTATACATCAATATAGATAGTAGACTCATAACATATCGAAGTATGATGCAGTGCCAGGATATCCCAGTGACTACTTCCTTGCGATAGAAAGATATTGAAGGTATGATTACAGTCACGTATTGGTCGTAACAGTTGGTGTACAAGGTGTGCAATTTTCGCAGGCATTCCAAGCTGCAAGGATATTACACCTTGGTGCAGTTACCACTGCTACAAAAAGAGGATGATGCTGCTCTCTAAAAGGGATACATAGTGCTCAATCGTGACAAAAACAGTTTGTAGCATACCGTTGTGATTGTCCTTTATGAAAAAAGACTGAAAATTCTACGAATCTGCCTCAGATCTTCGCCATTGGTTGAAACAAAGAAACTATTCAACATATAGATTTTCTGTTACTAAGACATAATAACAGCATACTCCTACGCAACTGTTAGGTGCAAATTACTTACTGTCTGTCCACTGAACATTTTACAGCCAGCATGCATTATTTCAGATTTGTGCTGTAGCCCAATTTTTAGTGTTGAAGTCTCTTTAAATATATTATTTTCGGTTTGTGTTGTTGCTGTCATGATTTTCAGTTCGAAAATAGATTTGATGCACCTCTCCATTCTAGTCTGTTTAGTGCAAGATTTTTTCATATAAATTGGGTAGTGGCTACGTAATTTTGTTTTGGTTCCTTTAGAGGTGTGCTATGGCACTGTGCTGCGGGAAGTGTCTATATGATAAGTGTGCACAATATAACTTGGCCCATACCTGTTTAAAGGGCGTGGCAAAGGAAAGGTCAGTGACAATATAACTTCTGAGCTACTTCTGGTGAATCAGCAAATGATCGTATTAACTAGTTATGATAGTGCCTCCCATCATTCAACAAGTCAGTAATCTACGACAGCAGTACCGAATACGAAAATCAACGCATAAGCAGCTGAGATGCCTCTTATGATGAACTAAATCGACAGCTCAACAGCCGACAGTAAACTAAGGTGGCCACCCTTTTCGGAACAAAGAGGTGGACTTGCCCAGGGTTGAGAAAGAGAATGCGTCCCTTTGTGGGTGACAATTTATTTTGTACATGGTCTGCCAGGGCTGCAGACATATTTCTGGTAACAAACAACAAACTAATTACGTAACTCTGTGCCTTGTATGAGAGCTAAGACTAAATGACTACCTGCCGTAAATTTCATTTCTTCCCGATTCGATTCAGTGCCTCTACATTAGTTATCGAGAACTAGCCATCAAATCTTCAGGGTTCTTCTGTAAATCAAGAACTTTCCGTTCTCTTTATTGTTCACATTTAACTCCAGACCATCAGTCCATAAAAAGATTTTTTATATTTCAATATATATTAGATTTTAACATTTTTTCATCTTTCAGGAAAACTTTTCTTGCTATTTTACGTCTTCGTTTTTCATCATCATTACTTTCACTATTGTCAGTTATTTTGTTCACCAAATAGCAAAATTCCCTTTTGCGTCGGCTGAATTGATTCGACTACTGTCCGTTTCCTTTATTTTATTTTAGCTGCTGTTCATATTTTAATCGCTTTTGTAGACACGATCGGTTTACATCAGCTAAGCTTCCAAGTTCTTTGCTATGTCATCTAAAAAATTTAAATTTTTTATTTCTGTAAACATGTCTCTCTCCCTTCTCAATTACTGTCGCCTTTCAATCTTGCAGTATGGTTTCTGAGCAAATAGTAGACAAGCTTTCGCTCCTTGTTTTTCTATCACTGTTTGAGGATATCAAAGAGTTTATTCTAATAAATTTTGTCAGAACGTTTCCCTAAATCTACAAATCATGCAAATTTAATGTTTTATTTTATAGATGTGTCTCCTAAGTCGTAGGGTCTGTATTGCCTCGCGTGTTCCTCCGGAAGCCAAATTGATTTGCCCCGACGTCGAACTTTACCAGTCTTTCCATACTTCAGTAAATAAATCTCGTTATTATTTTGCAACCATGATGTATGAAACTGATGGTTAGATAAGATTTACAGCTGGGCTTATTACATTTTCCTTGAAGTCTGACAGTATTTCGCCTGTCTTACATATGTTGCTTACCAACTGGAATAATTGTCTCATGACTATTTCAAAGTTCTTACTAATTATGAAGCTGTTGTGTCTTCTACTCAAGGTGCGTGATTTCGATTTATATCGTTCTATGCTCTGTTAAATTCTTTTCGCAATATCACATTTGTCTCGTCTTCGACTACTTCATCATCTCTCTTTATTATATGCGTATCTGAGCTCTTGATGTTCCTATAGCTACTTATCGTTTCTCCAAAAATTTCTTTATTTTCCTTGTAGGTGGCATGTACTTTTTCGCCTAGCTGTGCATGCTCCTACATCTTTGCATTTGCCCTCTATCTATCTCTGTTTGCCATCATGCACTTTGTGTTAATTTTATTCAAGAGATTTCTGTATTCCACCTTGGCCGCTTGGCTTGGTGCATATTTGTACATGCTCCTACCAAGAATTTCTATTGCGCCCTGTCTTTTTGCCTAGTTTTTCCTCAGTATATGTAATATTCTCCATATATAAAATTTCTACAAGCTACCCACTCATCTTCTGGTGTCTCTCTTCCTCGTGTGCCTAATGCTCTCTTTGAAATATTGAACAACGCCTAATTCTTTTTTATTACCCAACTCATATCTTTTACTTTTTTTGCAATTTCTTCCGTTTCAATCTGCAATTCACAAGCAATAAACTATGGTGGGAATCCACATCTGATTGTGGAAATATTTTGGAGTTTAAAATCTGGTTTGTAAATCTTTTTTACCAATATATAGTCTACCTGAAACCTTGTCACATACAGTCTTATTTCTTGAAGCAAAAGGTTGCTATAAGTGAATTGTGGTCTGTGTACACTTTACCAGACTGCTAAATCTTTTATCCCTTTCCCTAGCCCAACTACTTCTACTATTTACCTTCATCCTTTTTCTGTTATCGAATTGCAGACTCGCATCAGTGTGAAATATTCATTCCTATTAATGAACCGAATAATTTCGTTTATCTCGTTATGATTTATATTTCAGTCTCGTACAACGAGGTAGTAGGCTCATTTACTTTTACCACTGTGGTGGTTCTTCGCTTTGTGTCTATTTTGGCTATTACAGCGACATTAAATTTGCTGTTTATGGTCGTTCACACGCACTACTGCTCTCTTTCTCGTTATTGGACATTCTTCTGTATTACCTCAAAAGACGTCTCTGTAGAAGTATGATAACAAGAGGCACAGCATGCTCGTTTCCATTATGCTAATCCTCCAGTTGAAATACAGTGGGGTGAACACTGAGAAATGGCAAAGGAATGAGACACTCAGAATCCCTGTTACCTGAATCGTAATGCAATTCGCTTTAATACCTCAACATTTGTCAGATGAACAGTCCCAAACAAAGTCCATAGCGTATCATTTAAGTTTAAGAGGGTGCGTAATAAATTGGGCCATGTGTGAATTAAAAACTAGGAAGAGATAAAATTCTAAAAGCTGGGATTACGAAACGTGCTTCTCCTGGTTTAGTTTGTATGCAAAAAAGAAATTTTGTACAAAAGCGCTTGAAATGAATGTAAAGTTGCTTTTCCGATTTCTGCTGACATAGTAGAAACGTAAGGTCAGTATTGCCTCACGTGTTCCAGTATTTCTACGGAATCCAAACTGATCTTCCCCGAGGTCGGCTTCTCCTAGTTTTTCCATTCGTCTGTAAAGAATTCGTATTAGTATATTGCAGCTGTGGCTTAATAAACTGATTGTTCGGTAATTTTCAAATCTGTCAAAACCTGCTTTCTTTGGGATTGGAATTATTATATTCTTCTTGAAGTCTGAGGGTATTTCGCCTGTTTCATACATTTTGCTCACCAGATGGTAGAGTTTTGTCAGGACTGGCTCTTCCAAGGCCGTCAATAGTTCTAATGGAATGTTGTCTACTCCAGGGGCCTCGTTTCGACTCAGGTCTTTCATTGCTCTGTCAAACTCTTCACGCAGTATCGTATCTCCAATTTCATCTTCATCTACCTCCTCTTCCATTTCCATAATATTGCCCTCAAAAACATCGCCCCTATATAGAACCTCTATATACTCCTTCCATCTTTCTGCTTTCCCTTCTATGCTTAGAACTGGGTTTCCATCTGAGCTCTTGATATTCATGCAAGTGGTTCTCTTTTCTCCAAAGGACTCTTTAATTTTCTGTAGGCAGTATCTATCTTACCCCTTATCTTAGAATAAAGATTAAGGAAAGGAAAACCTACATTTCTAGCATTTGTAGACTTAGAGAAAGCTTTTGACAATGTTGACTGGAATACTCTCTTTCAAAATCTAAAGGTGGCAGGGGTAAAATACAGGGAGCGAAAGGCTATTTACAATTTGTACAGAAACCAGATGGCAGTTATAAGAGTCGAGGGACATGAAAGGGAAGCAGTGGTTAGGAAGGGAGTAAGACAGGGTTGTAGCCTCTCCCCGATGTTATTCAATCTGTATATTGAGCAAGCAGTAAAGGAAACAAAAGAAAAATTCGGAGTAGAGAAGAAATAGAAACTTTGAGGTTCGCCGATGAAATTGTAATTCTATCAGAGACAGCAAAGGACTTGGAAGAGCAGTTGAATGGAATGGATAGTGTCTTGAAAGGTGGATATAAGATGAACATCAACAAAAGCAAAACGAGGATAATGGGATGTAGTCAAATTAAGTCGGGTGATGCTGAGGGGATTAGATTAGGAAATGAGACACTTAAAGTAGTAAAGGAGTTTTGCTATTTGGGGAGCGAAATAACTGATGATGGTCGAAGCAGAGAGGATATAAAATGTAGACTAGCAATGGCAAGAAAAACGTTTCTGAAGAAAAGTAATTTGTTAACATCGAGTATTGATTTAAGTGTCAGGAAGTCGTTTCTGAAAGTATTTGTATGATGTGTAGCCATGTATGGAAGTGAAACATGGACGATAAATAGTTTGGACAAGAAGAGATTAGAAGCTTTCGAAATGTGGTGCTACAGAAGAATGCTGAAGATTAGATGGGCAGATCACGTAACTAATGAGGAGGTATTGAATGGATTGGGGAGAAGAGGAGTTTGTGGCACAACTTGACCAGAAGAAGGGACCGGTTGGTAGGACATGTTCTGAGGGATCAGGGGATCACCAATTTAGTATTGGAGGGCAGCGTGGAGGGTAAAAATCGTAGAGGGAGACCAAGAGATGAAAACACTAAGCAGATTCAGAAGGATGTGGGTTGCAGTAGGTACTGGGAGATAAAGAAGCTTGCACAGGATAGAGTAGCATTTAGAGCTGCATCAAACCAGTCTCAGTACTGAAGACCACAACAACAACAACAGTAGTAACGTTGGAGCAAAAGGGAAAACCGTTTGAAACTTGTTAGCAATTATACTACTTTGTGCACTACAAATAGATTAGATTGAAGCATATATATTAATAATAGCGAAAACCAAGATTACAGAATCCCTAGTGAAGACACTCCCATTAACGGAGAGTAACGGATACAGGAGAGGACCGTTACGTCTGGCACAAGACTGCTTACAGATTCATAAACATATTAACTGGTTGTTCATTACCCTTGCTCAATAATCTTTAGCCGTCGATGCAAAATGCTACACCTGCATATTATTGACCTAGGCAACTGTCAGAAGATGCAGTTCTGTTCCTTTTTAGCGTTAAGTTTCAGACTTTCCACTACATTTTATTTTTGCTGAATCAATACGTGTCCTTTCTTGCTGTCTTTAATGCACTAAAACGTATTTTACATGATGCACTTCTCATACTACGTCAGAGAGCACTTGGAGATGAAAGAAATGTTGTTTGTATTATTACAGATCACCTGTAGCGCCATGTAAAAATTATTTATGGTTTACAGTATTAATGAATAATTTCAAGAGCATTATTTTACTATAAATAATTATGTGAAATAGAGACGTAACAGTAGCAACAGTCTCACATGTTTACATAATCATAGACATATGCATTTTTCGAGCGACAATGTTTCTTTTTTATGAATTCGCTGGTGTCTTATTCGATAAGCCCTGTTACCCAAGCGTCCGGAGACAAAAAGATAATTAGCCGAATTCACTGGCTTCGTTCTTCGCTTTAGAGGCAATCAACTCGTGTCACAAAAACGAAGTAGATTTCTGTCCTTCCATAAATTACTTCCCGTCGACCAGGGATTAAGTTCTTCTGCCATTTGAACCTCGCTAATTCTGGACAGCGTCTTTCACCCAGTAAAAAGGACAATGCGATATCTCAGTGTCGAATACTAGCCCAAAACTGATAATAGTTATTTCGGCTGGAAAAATGACTGCATACCATCAACAACGACAAAAAATAACTGGAAATCTCGGCTGGTTTGAATCGACCCGCAAAGAACTTGTCTTCTATGATAACCTTTTCATTTCTCTGTCTTCCTTTACGGGTTTTACCCTCTACAGCTCCCTGTAGGACAGTAACATTTATTCCGCGATGTTCTAACACGCCCTATCATCCTCTCCTCCTTCTTGTCAATGTTTTCATATTTTCTATTCCTCGTCAATACTGCGGAGAACCTTCTCATTCCTCACCTTGTAAGACCATCAACTTTTCAACATTCTTCTGCAGTACCATATCTCAAACGCTTCGATTCTCTTCTATTTCGGTTTTCTCACAATCCATATATGACTAAACTGCAATGCTGTGTTCCAAACGTACATTTTAGAAATTTCATCCTCGAATAATTAAGGTGTATGTTTGACACTAGTAGACTTATCTTGGGCAGGGATGCCCTTTGCCATTGCTAGTCTGCTTTTATTTCCTCCATGCCCAGTCCGTCATGGGTTGTTTTGGTGTCTAGGTAGCAGAATTCGTTAACCTCAACAATATATACTTGGTGATCACCAGTCCTGATGTTACGTTTCTCGCTGTTCTCATTTCTCCTACCTCCCATTACTTTCGTCTTTCTTCTATTTATTCTGAATTCATATTCTGTATTGATTATATGTTCATTCCATTAAAAGATCCTACAATTCTTCATCGCTTTCACCAGGGTAACTATGTCATTGGAGAAACTTATCATTGATAACCATTCAACTTGAATTTAAAGCCATTCTCGAAATTTCTTTTCATGTTCTTTATTTCTTCTTTGATGTATGAATTGAACAGTAGGGGCGAAAGACTGCAACGCTTTCTTACACCCTTTTTAATCGAACACTTCGTACATCGTGTTTCAGTCTTCTTGTACTCTCTTGGTTCTCGTACATATTTAATATTACCCGTCTTTCCCTTAGTTTACCCTATGTTTCTCAGATATTTGGAGCTCTTGTTCCATTTTATATTGCTCAATTTTCTTTTCCATTTTTTTTTGTATTATTCTACTCAGCAGTTTGAATACATTAATTGTTAAGATGATTTTGGGATAATTCTCGCACTTGCCAGCTCTTGCAGTCTTTGGAATTGTGTCGATGATATTTTTCCGAAAGTCATATGGTGTGTTGCCACTCATACATTCTCCATACCAATGTGAATAGTTGTTTTGTTGCCACGTCCTCCAGTGATTTTAGATATTCTGATGTCGGGTTATCTATCCTTCCTGACTTATTTGATTTTAAATCTTGCTAAGCTTTTTCTAAATTCTGATTCTAATAGAGGATCCCCTATCTTTTCACTCTCGACTCCTTTTTCTTCTTTATCACTTCATCCGACAATTCACCCCCTTCGCTGAGACTTTCAACGTATTCTTTCCACCTACCCGCTCTCTGCTCTGCATTCAATAGTGTAATTACCATTTCACTCTTAATGTTGCTACCCTTATTTTTAATTTCAACGAAGGGTGGCATATCTTTTTAGATTTCCCTGCGCGATTTCGTACTTCCTTCTTTCGTCGGTCAACTGAAGTATTTCTTCTGTTACTCATGGTTTTTCGCAGTTACCTTTCCTGCACCTGTGGTTGTCTGTTCAACATCTGTGATTGCCTTTTTATATACGTCCCCTCCTCTTCAGCTGCTTACTGTGGCATTCCATATCGCTCTACCACAGCCGTACCGAACTTCAAATGCATTTTATCATTTCTTCCACAGTGATTCTTCCAGATGATTCTCTTACATTTCGGTCTGCTCTTCATCATTACTGAATTGTGATATAAGTCTGTATCTGTTCATGGGTACGCCTTACAATATCTGATTTCGAATCCTCTGCCTGACCATTACGTAATCTAACTAGAATATTCTCGCATCTCCCTCTGCTTCCCCAGTACACCTCCTCATTTTTTGACTGTTGAACAGAGTATTCGTTATCAGTTCATATTGTTCTGTCGAATATACACTTTTTTCATAGTATTTGACGTGTTTGAAAATTGGAAAATATAATCCTAAATTATTATAGTTTTGTCCCCATAAGTATGCGAATTACATTTTTTGATGAGAAAGTACTGTGACTAATTAGACGCAGCAGGGTCTAACACAAACTCTGTTAGAAACTTCAAGAAAAATAAGAGGTTGTTTACGGTAGATGTTTCAAAGTCTTTTCCCCTGATGACTCGTAAAACAATTAAAAGCTGCCTGTTTTTCGCAGCCACTACTATATCAATGTTTATGCTAAAGAGAAAAATTATCTAATGAAGTAACGAATGGACTGCAACTGCAGCCGTTCATAACACTAACTTCATCGCGAAGTAACTGTAAAGTTATTTTACTAAGTTTCTTGAACGTTTTGTGTTATCTAATGTCACAGCGAAAGAAATACAGTGTAAATATATGAGTCATCTATAAGGTATGTTCAAAAGGAAAAGTACGAAACACCAGTGTGGGTATAATTGAAGAATTTATTCAAAACGAATAGTCAGAGGCTTGAGTACAACTATCCCACTGTTTAACGAGCCGAACAATTACTTGTTCACAGAATATCTACATCTGTGAAAGGAGCCAGTCCTCCACTGTGTTCTTCGGTTTACCGTGTTAGTTGAAGTGCTTCCCCTTGAGACCTTTTTGTTTTAGTGTACCACAGAAGTCTCTGGGCGCCATGTCCGGTCTGTAGGGGGGATGCTCAAGCTGCTACCACTTAAGCTTGGCCATTACACTTTGTGTCACCTTGGAGACAGGTGGACGAGCGTTACAGAGGAGCAGAATCATTCTCTCAGTGAGTAGCGCAGACCGTTTGCTCTCGATGGAGTTGCGTAGATGTCACAGTATAAGTCACTGTTAACGGGTCTTAATGCTCTATGTATTCGATGAGTGTCGGACCTCGCACATAGAAAAAGACGGTAAGCCCTCTGAAGGTACAACTTCGAACATTTTTGGATTGCGGGGGGGGGGGGGGGGGGGGGGAGGTGAAGACTCTACATTCGCGTCCCTAGATGTCTCACTGCCTGTGCCTGAGCAAATTTCAACCAGTTTGATTGTTACGACATTTCATACCTGTTAATGGTAACAGACATGGCAGACACCATTTATTTAGCAGTTGAGTCTAAGGAAGAGCCTTTTGGTACAGATCATGAGTACTCTGATGCAAGCATCCAGAAAAAGATTCGTTAAGAGTTAGAAGAACGTCCACCTCTACAAGTGACAGGTAACAAAAGTCGTCAGCTTTAGAAGCAAGATATTAGAAGTTCTGAGCTAGACATACGAAAGTAGCGTACTAATAACCCAAATAACTATATAAATAGTCTCTCATAGTAATTATTTGGCAAATTATAGCCTAGACTATAATCGCCGGCCGGAGTGGCCGTACGGTTCTGGACGTTACAGTGTGGAGCCGAGCGACCGCTACGGTCGCAGGTTCGAATCCTGCCTCGGGCATGGATGTGTGTGATGTCCTTAGGTTAGTTAGGTTTAATTAGTTCTAAGTTCTAGGCGACTGATAACCTCAGCAGTTAAGTCGCATAGTACTCAGAGCCCAGAGCCTAGATTATAATCATTACTCTGAATACCAGCCGCGCGGAGTCGCCGAGCGGTTTGAGGCGCCATGCCACGGATTTCAAGGCCCATCCCGCTGGAACTTCGAGTCCTTCCTTGAGCATGGGTGTGTGTGTTGTTCTTAGCATAAGTTAGTTTAAGTAATGTGTACGTCTAGGGATCAGTGACCTCAGCAGTTTGGTCCCTTAGGAATTCACACACATTTTAACACTCTATCTGGTGCCGATGACAGCTGTTTGAAAAGAGTGGGATAGTGTAACTAGGATAAGAGTTTCTAAAAGATGCATAATGTAGAGAATATGTATCAGAAACATTACATAAATCAGAATAAATTTTGCTGTCAAGGCGTTTCTACTGAAGGAAAAAAAATAGAAGGAAAGTTATTTGTTTTTCGAAATGATTCGTCTAAAGGAAATTAAATAGGTTAGAGAAACATTTGGCGTGCCTTTGAATGTTGCTCGAAAAAATGTACAGTAGTTCCAACACTGATTTGCAAACTCAAGTATTTCAATATTTAAAATCACAAATAAAAAAGCTTTAGGAGTTGGAACGGTTATTACGTAGAAAGAGCACTAAGTAAAATCCGCTGTTCGATTGGAACTGCTCTGTAATTTACTGTTACAGTTTGTTCCATATTTTTTAATTTTTCTGGATAAGCATGTGAGCAAGAACGTCCGCATTGAAACTTTTTCTTACCTGGATTTCCTGCTTATTGTGACGGTCGCTTCTCACGGGTACCCAAATGGTAAGTTGACCGCTCGCAATAAGCGCAAAGTCCGGGTTCGAGTCCATATCGGTCACAAATTTTCGATGTAGTAATTCCATTCTACAGTTGATGGTTGTCATATTGCGAATATATTTGATGTATTGATTGTGTCTTGCTGCTGACATTCTTTACATACTACCAGAATCTCTTTGGATTTTCTGACAGATTTTGAGACAAAGTTTCGTTGTAGAAACTGTTATAAGCATCTCTAATTGCAGTCCGCGCTAAATTTCGAGCTTCTGTAAAAGAATTCCAGTCTTGGAGATTTTGACTTCGTTTATATTTGACATGCTTTTTTAGTTGTTTCTACGACAGTGTTCTGTTGTGTACCAAGGAGGATCAACTCCGTCGTTTGTTAATTTATTTCGTACAAATTTCGCAGTTGCTGCCGATATTGTTTCCTTGAATTCCTAGCGCATCTGGTTTACACTTACCAGTACATTGTTAATTTGGAAGGAGTGGAGACTGTCTCTCAGGAAGACTAAAAGTGAATATTTATTTGCTTTTTTGAGTAGGTGGATTTTTTGCTTATTTTTGGCGTATTTGGGAGTTACAATAATATTCCGTCTCGCTAAAGCTCTGTGTTCACCAATACCTGTATCGTACATCCATTAGTGTATTTCTTCACATCTCATCACGAGTTGCTGCTCATTTTTCACTTATTGCGCACACACACACACACACACACACACACACACACACACACACACCCTTTCGACTAACATCATAACAATGGTAACGTTCGTACCATAACGTTCTTAGTGCTTCCTGATTTGTCTGGCTGAGAAAAAGAATCAGTATGCCTCCAAAATGATGATGTCTTAGTAATACGAATGGAGGTTTGCATTATCCGTCATAGATCTGGGGAATACAGTTTTTGATCAAAGTGTACTGCAATTAAAAATTAATTACTGAATGACAGAGACGTTTTATTATTTAATTTTTATCTTAATTATTTAATTTTAATGGCTCTAATAGTTTTTTAACATAACCTACTTTTTGTTATTAACATAATTTAGTCTTTAGTGACTGTTTTTAAGGGGTATGCATCAAATGCCTTTATAAAATTTTAATTTTAGTCATCTTTTTAATTACTATTTATTGTGCACTTAGTTCCGGAGTACAAAATGTTATTCTAAGATTTTTCTGTAAGTGACAAAGTAAGTAAGTAAATAATTACTTACAAGGGTCTGATTTTACAGCAGACCCTTGTTCTACGGCATGAATGGAGATGACAGTGTAACGATACTTATGTTTTTACTAATATGTATAATGGATTGGTATTTGTGCTCAGTTGGTGTCATTAACAACAATATTACGATGAGCCCTATTATAGGTTTTAGTCATTATTCTTAAGCGCATTCCCTGTAGTTTGAATGTTGTGTCCATATTTTGTAGATTTGCTCACCAAATGACGATAGCATGACTAAGGGCTGTGTGTACACAGAACAATATGTAACTACTAGTGACTTTCTGTTACAAACTGATAACTCGTCTCTAAGAATGTTAGATGCTGGTGAAATTGTGTTTGTTAATAATGTGAATATCCATTCCACTCAAGTGATAGTCATTATCATTTAAAAAGTTATATTTCTTACATAATCTGCGGAACTATTATCCACTTTTAAAGTGGCACTGCTGCGTTCCCTACTTAAAATGAAATTTATGTATTGTATTTTCTTTATCTTCAGCTGTAGTGTATTGTCTGTTGACCAATAATAAACGGTAATAAATGTCCTTGAGGACTCCCATTGCTTTTTCTGTCAGCAGTTCTTGTGTTTTGTATGTATTTATGGTGTTGCTTTCATCGCAAGGAAGAATTTTCAACATGTCTAATACTGGAACGTCATTGATGTATTCCACGAGGAATAATCGTCTTAGGTGCTTGAGTAACTTTTGTATTAATGTATTGGACATTGGATTCATGGTTTATCAAACGTTTCTTTATATTCAATGCTTAGTTTTGTAAGGACGATAGAAGACTAGGGATTCTAGCTCACTATAGTCGTTTTTTAGAGTAACTAGATATTTAAGCCTATAAATGTAGATGCTTTTGGCAGGATCTGCTCAAAGCTATCTTGACATCACTCTTTTGTTTCGTAAACTTCGAATGCAATATTAAATAATGTCTTACTTAGTAATTCGCACTCCGTTTTCAGTAACTCTGAAAACATTTAGTGAGTACCTACTGCTCATTTTGAACTCTGATCTTCGACTAAGAAAGCAAAATGGAATTTAATTACAGGTGTGGGTCATCAGTGTCTTTTTTATGTTGATACATTTTGAATCGTTTTTTAATTGACGTTGTTTAGAAAGAATTTCGTTCATGCTTCTGCTGTGTTATTTGCTTCGACTATGTTTTATGATAAGAATCTCTAGCATTAATGACTTAACTTCTCATTTCTCCTTGAACATCATTTAGCCATCCCGTGTGCAGTCTTAGCTCTTCGCACATAATTCTCGTTTTAAACGGGCTTCCAAGAAGGAGCAGGTTACGAGTTCGTCATGAACGAGGCGCCTTCTGCGTGTGAGACCGCGAGACCCGGACGGTTTGATGGTTGCCTACTTGCCGCATTGTAGGCGCGCTGATTCAGAGGCGTAAGGTTAAGGTGCACTTCGAACAACCGACAGTTTTTTTCATTCAAGGTGCTGAAAGTCATCAAACTGAGAACCATTCCAAAGATTTATCACACTGTAAGTGTAACATATCTCCAATCTTCTTAAAATGAATACCTAAAGGTAAAATAATGAACAGGAGCCTCATCAGTATTGTCAGGCACCAAAGCAGCCGTTATCGAAGTACGAGGTGCATTCAAGTTCTAAGACCTCCGATTTTTTTTCCTCGGACTGGAAAGAGATAGAAACAAGCGCATGGTTTTAAAATGAGGCCACGTTAATTGTCAATACGCCCTAGAGATGGCACCACCGTACGGCAGATGGAATTTTACCGCCAGCGGCGAGAATGAGAACTGTTTTAAATATTTAAAATGGCGACGTTTTCCTTACTTGAACAGCGTGCAATCATTCGTTTTCTGAATTTGCGTGGTGTGAAACCATCGAGCTAACGTTACGCAACAGTTTCTTCGTGATAAAAACTTTGAAGTGATTCCTCATGCTCCCTACTCACCTGACCTGGCTCCTAGTGACTTTTGGCTTTTTCCAACAATTAAAGACACTCTCCATGGCCGCACATTCACCAGCCGTGCTGCTATTGCCTTAGCGATTTTCCGGTGGTCAAAACAGACTCCTAAAGAAGCCTTCGCCGCTGCCATGGAATCATGGCGTCAGCGTTGTGCAAAATGTGTACGTCTGCAGGGCGATTACGTCGAGAAGTAACGCCAGTTTCATTGATTTCGGGTGAGAAGTTAATTAGAAAAAAAAAATCGGAGGCCTTACAATTTCAATGCACCTCGTATAGAGTAAATCACGTACATGTTTGCAGACAGTCAATTATTCCAACGCTGCGAGATGGCGCAGTGGTTAGCCGTGTTCGGGAGGACGACGGTTCAATCCCGCGGCCGGTCATCCTGATTTAGGTTCTCCATCAATTCCCTCAATCGCTTCAGGCAAATTCCGGGATGGTTCCTTTGAAAGGACACGGCTGACTTCCTTCTCTAATCCGATGAGACCGATGACCTCGCAGTTTGGTCTCCTCCCCACGAATCAACACCATCCAACGCAGTATCTGAAGATTTACCGCAAATCTATAGAACAAGCAATTGTCATAGAGTCACTTAAATTGTGTGTACATAGGTAAAGTAAAAGAAATTAGCCAATGCTAATTTTCTTGTGCATCGAGTTTGGTTTGGTTTCTACAGCTACTCCAAAGCTGAGCGATCAGTGGATCTGACCAACAACCAGAGTCTTATGTTCAGTTTCCAGTAATGGTGATAAATTTGTTTGCTAAAAGAGATGTGAACGGTGTGAAATCAGCTTCGTAAGGGCAATTAAATACCTCTCTTTTCGGTTTCCAGTCTTCTGACTGGTCTGATACGTTCTGGCACGGCTTCATATCATGTGCCGATCTCGTCATTTCTGAGTTGCACTTTTACGTTCTCCATTATTTGTTGCATATATTTACCTTGAATTCACTAATTTCAACATAAAATTTTTCCTAGCCGATTTTGTGGATTCCTCGTTTATACCGTATTGGTCCATCTAATTTCCAACATCCTCCTGTTGAACCACAAGTTAAACGCTGCTGTTCCCTGTTTTACCAGTTTTAAAGAGATAACTTGAGTGGAAAGTTGTGGCGCTATTAGCGGAAGCCGATTGTACGGTCGAGAGGCAGCATGGTAACAACACACCTGTCTGCCATTACGTCCTAAGTAACCTATGACAGAGGGTCAAACAGGCGATCAGAGGGACAGAGACATCCAGCGCCTGTTGTGCTGTCAAGTTGAGAGCTTTTCTTAATACTGAAATTTTAAGTTATCAGAGTTTGATTACAAGGGGTTTTATTCACGCATAATTTATAGAAGTAACTCGGAAATTGTATAATCGCACATTCTAGACAGCCTCCTTTCACGTACTGAGCTGCTTTCTGTTCTACACTTCATCACTTGTCTTTTATTGGCTTTTTCTACCCATAATTTACCGTTTGTTGCGTTTATTGTAAACGTGCTTATTTATTTATTTTTTTGGGACTGCAGCTCTTGTATGCTGTCCCATCACAAACAGAAATATATGAAAACTAACGAAACAATAAGAAGTGTGAAATTGGCATTGGAAAAAAATTAAATCTACAAGGAAAACGTAGAGCAAAGAGAAGCGACAGCGATGATTTATCTCTAATCAGATACAGCTACATTTTTGTTATGTTTTGTCACGTAGAAAAGATCAAACAAAACTTTTGGAGATGGCGGAAATTTAAAGCAGACAAAAAAATCAATAAAAATGAACTAACATACTAATGACGCTACTTTTTCAACGTGGAAATACCTCCTCCTTCATGAAATCAATGACTGAGTCATCATGGGTGCAATACTGAAGGTGCCACTATGTGAACAGTGACGTTTAAGATGACAAACGGTATATAATTTGTTCATCTTCCGGCACTCAACAAAGTTTCACTAAAAGAAGACTGAACGCCACAAGGCACCATAATATTTGGACTGAAATTCTACTACGCGTGTATGTTTCCGAAGCGGATAGCAAGCTTGATTTTCCAATTCTATTCTCTCGTGCTCTGTTATATCTTTAATCAAATCATCAGAATGAGATCATTCCATGGCTACACGACACTGCAGCTTGCAACAAAGTACTGCGATCGCGGAGGGCTCTAAAATTGGTTTTGTCTATCTCATAGTTGTCGGTCACTAGCAGTATTCTCTTACTGTCTCATCAGCTGGATGTTGTGCGAGCCTCCGTCGCGGGCCTGCCATCGACAGTCAACCAGACTCCGTATGAAATAATGAGAAATAAAAAGTAAAGTGTATCAAATACAAGAGTCTCGTTAGAAGTACAGGCCTCTTACATAACGTAACTAAACACCGTAATCCTGTTAAGTTTTCACTGTATATACTACAACAAGTGGCTAGACGAATATACTGAAGCAGTTCGCAAAATCGCTTATTATGCTTTACATTGCTTAAATACCTTATTCAATTGATCAGGCATGCCCATCGTATTTGTACAGCGAACGCCCGAACTTCTTTAGAGGGAGAGAAGTCTCCTGTGCTGTTAACCATAAAAGTTGGTTGCCTTCTAGTGAGTAATAGCGAAATAACACTAGCGTTACGCTTGAGACACAACAGGGCCATTTAAGGAGATCTTGACACTTTTAAGACGTCAAGTTTATTACCTCAGCCCATCTATTAGAAAGCAGCCGCACTGAACCACACACAAGTTCACTCTTCGTAGTTTTTAGACTATCGAAAATGTATAGTGTGTTCCAAAAGCCCTCGAACCTTAGGTGACAGCAGGTCACTGCACACTGGACTGTTATTTACTTAAAAAATAGAATAATTTAAGAAAAAATTATCAATCGGATCTGTATATGCATCATCTTGCCTTACGCAGAGATCTACGCCTCTCCACTTCTTCTGAGAAAACTTGACGAGTATCGAAATGCTTCCTCTTCGCTTTTGCGCAACTCTTCAGTAGCCTTGCACCGGCGTTGTGACATTTTTTATCTTTCTTTGAGATATCAGTTTTCTGAATGGTTTGATGCACCCACCACGACTTTCTTTCTTTTGCTAACCCTTTCATCTCTGAGTAGCACTTGCACCCTACGTCCCCAGTGATTTGTGGGATGCATTCCAACCCCTAACTTCATCTACTGTTTTTAGCCTCCATTACTCCCCAGGTTGTTCGCATATGTATTAACACATGTCCTATCATCTTGTCTTTTCTACTTCACAGTGGTTTCCACGTTTTCCTTTCCACGTCGATACTGTAGGGAACCGCCTCGTTTCTTATTGTATCAGAGAACTTACTTTTCGACGGCCTTCTGTAGCACAACGCCTCAAACGCTTTGATTCTCTTCTGTTCCGAGTGTCTCACCGCCCCTGATTCACTATAATACAATGTTGTATTGCAAACGTATATCCTCAGATATTTATTCCACAAATTAAGGCACATGTTTGTTAGCAGTGGACTGCTCTGGACAAGGTATGGCCTCCTCTCCTGTGCTAGTCTCCTTCTTATCTTCTCCCTTCGTCCGTCGATGCTTACTTTGTTTGTAAGGTAGCAGAATTCCTTAACTTCGTCCACTTCGTGATCACCAATTTTGATATTAAGTTTCTTGCTATTCCCATTACCTTAGTCCTTTCCCGGTTTATTCTCAGTTCATATTCTGTACTTAACAGATTGCTGATTGCATTCTACATATCCTGTAATATCATCTTAACTTTCAGCGAGGATAGCACATGTCATCAACGAATCTTGTCATCCACACCTTTTCTCCCCCAATTTCAAACCCACTCGTGAATCTTCCTTTCATTTTTGTCGTTTCTTCTTACAAGTATAGATTGAACGGTAGGGGTGAAAGATAGCAATCCTGTCTTACACCCTTTTCAATCCGAGTGCTTCCTTCTTAGTCTTAGAATCTTATTGGTCTCTCTTGGTACTTGTAGATCTTGCACATTACCTGTGTTCCACTATAACTTCCTCCATTTTGTCACAGAATTTCGAACATCTTGCAACATTTTACACTGTCTAAAACTTTTTCTAGGTCGACAAATCCTACGAACATGTCTTGTTTTCTTTTCAGTTTTACTTCGATTTTCAAGCGAACGACAGAACTGAAGCGTCTACCTTTTTTAAGGCGAAGATAATGGTCAACTGACAGATCCCCAATCTTCTTTTCCATTCGTCTGTATACTATTCTTGTCTTCAGCGCGGATACATGATCTATTAAGCCGATTGTGCATTAATTCGCAGCTATCTGCTCTTGTAATCTTCATAATTGTGTGTATGATATTTTTCCGACAGGCTGATGCTATATCGCCAGTCTCCTACGTTCAACACACCAATGTGAATCGTCATTTTGTTGCCACTTCCCCAAGTGATGTTAGAAATTCTGATGGACTGTCATCTGTCCCTTCCGCCTTTATTTGATCTCAAGCCTTCCAAAGATTATTTAAATTCTAACTCTAATACTGCATTTCCTTTGTCATCTCTTCCGAACCTACTTCTTCTTCTGTCACATCAGAGAAGTCCCCTCTCCCGTAGACGCCTTGAAATTACTTTTTCCACCTATCCGCTCTCTCCTCTACGTCCCGCAGTGGAATTCACATATTGATTTTAATTTCAGCAAAGGCTGTTTTGCTTTTCTGCATGCTAAATCAGTCATCCCGAAGATCATTTCCTTTTTGGTTTCTTTTCATTTTTCTGTAGCCATTTCGCCTTGGCTTTCTTAAACTTTGTATTTCTGTCATTGCTAGGCAACTTGTATTTATCGTTAGTTTTCCTGAATCTTTTTGTACTTGCTCCTTTAGTCGATCAATTAATTTCTTTTGTTACCTAAGGTTTATTCACATTTACCTCCCTAGAATCTCTGTTTGTCTGTACAACATTTGTGACTGGTGTTTTTAGAGATGTCCACTCTTCTACAACTGAACACTCTGATATTCCTTATTGCAATATTCACAGTACTAGTAACCTTTAAAAAATTTTTCGTCTATTCCTTTCTCTGCAACTGCGTTCCAATCCTCCATGATTATTAGATTTTCATCCTCCTTTAAATGCTGAATTTTGCATTTAATATCCTCACACTCTAATATTCCTTATTGCAATAATCGGATCTCTTCTGCTTGTGACGTTGGCCCCTATACCTCAGTTATCGTTGTTGGCTTTGCTTTGCTGTTGATTCTGATAACAATAACCTTATCACTGAACTGTGAGAGCTCACTCTCAATCCTTCCTTCCTTTTCAAAGAGAATCGTGGCCTGAATCCAAAACATATTCCTTCTAATCATTTAGGCTAGCTTTAAGAGGTGTAGCTCGTCCGAAGCGAGCTCTAAATGCATTTAAAACCTCTGTCATTATTTTCCGTGTCTGTGCACACACGCACACACACAGCTCAAATGGCTCCTCAAGAGTGTAATTCTGTGCTCTCACATGTCATGCTTTCATATCTGAAACAAATAAAACAATAATGACAATAATATTCTTCGTCAGGTTTAAAACAGGTATACCAATAAGACTGCTATTCATTTCCTTAATTGAACAGAGTCGAGGGTGGTACTGGCATTTCTGGGACATTCAGTAATCTGAGCTTAGAGACGTCATTTGAGAAGTACAGGTGAATAGAATACGGACTAAATTTCAGTATTTCGCAAGTAATTTATAGCATTTTAACACCCCACGTTCACCATATTAGTAGATCCACTTGTATTCTAAGTGTTCTTTCTAGGTTAGGCGTGACGGACAGTTTTAAATACACTGCGACAAGGTGTAAATGAAAATTCGTTGCTGATTAAAACTGTGTGTCCGATCGAGACTCGAACTCAGGACCTTTGCCTTTCACGAGAAAGCGCTCTACCAACTGAGTGCTCTATCAACCAAGGTTCCCAGGAGAGCATCTGTAAAGTTTGGAAGGTAGAAGACGATGTACTGGCGAAAGTAAAGCGGTGAGGACGGGTCGTGTATCCTGCTTGGTTAGCTCAGTTGGTAGAGCGCTTGCCCGCAGAACGCAAAGGTCCCGAGTTCAAGTCTTGGACTGGCACACAGTTTTAATCTGCCCAAGAAGTTTCATATCAGCGCTCACCCAGCTGCAAGGTGAAAATCTCATTCAAGGTGTAAATGGTTAGGTTGGGCACTATAGTAATTAAGGAAAGTTTCAATAGTGCGTGTAACGGAGATACAGCAACGTGTCGAGTTTTCTGTTAACGTACAATACCTCTCGTTTTAATTGCAGTGGACTGAGTTTTTCAAGGAGGCTCCCAAAGTTTTAGTTTCATCTGCTACGTACAATAAATGAAAAGATAAACTGAGCGATCAGAGGCAGAGGATCGCGTTACAACGCCGGACCACCATGTCATCCTCTGCCACATGGCACCGTTCCGATGCGGTATGAATGGGCGAGGGGTCACCATGCCTCCTGCCTGATCGTCGTCAGCTTTCCAGAGACAACACCCGATGCTTTCCACTTAAATGACTCTTCATCTGGCATCACGAAGATAAGCGGACCGGTTCCAGTCCTCTCACCAGGTACAAGTTCCTAGCCAGGGCTCTCAGCATGGCAGTCACATACGCAGACATCCAAATTACAGAGGCGGAGTCTGTTGTAAATAATGCAATAAAATAAAATATAATATTGCCTTAATCCCTTTTATGGCAAAATTATTATTACTTTCTGCTTTTTATTACCTTTTAGGAAGTATGTTTTAATTTTTTGCTTTATTTTTAAATTACATTCGTCGAATCTGTTGCAGCCATCCTTAATTTTGTCCTCACTCATCGCTGACTTCGTTTGTTAACAACGTAGTCCTACACTACTTTTCAAATCTCGTCCATTTTTACAGTATCTTGTAATGCGTCAGTTCTTAATGGCCGTTGCCCCTCCATCTATTTACACCTTTAGCGGATTCACAGTTTGTTTCTACGAGCGTTATGTTCATCCCACGTTGAAATAACAAATCTCATGGTTTATAGGTGGCACTTCTGTGCATGTGAGAGTTTCAAATTTCACAGCTGTAGCTTCCTGCTATGATTTCTGCTTTTCTTTATGTCCCAAGGTATTAACTGCATATCAGTCATGCGACTGCAGAAATGTATATCTCTTATTCGTGTTCCTCTACAGTTTTCTCCAGCTTTTAGTATTAGATTAGAATATTCTTTTACTACCAGATTCACACTTTCATTTGGAAATTCATTAACCATTCCTGTTTTTACGATGATTGGAGCTGAGTCATCAACAGCTTGCGAACACCTAATATAGTACAGTGGTGGAAATCGGTATAAAGACATTGATATTTGTATGAAAATGAACATTGTCGGTTGAAATAATTGTCCACAATGTATATGCAATAGTATGAGACCCACTGTAATGAGAAATGCAGTCGAATGGTATCGAATATGATGTCGGTAGTACTGTATACAAGACGTCAACGATTCAGATGGTAGAGTGTGTAACTCGGAATAAAGGCAGTCGAGTCTGCGCGTACGTGTGTTTACCACAGATAGGAAACAGACGCCATTGTTGACACTGCATGTTGTGTACATGCCCCACTTTTGTAACAACTTCACGCGGGAAACAGTTATCACGTGATGAAAATGCAACAATCGGCACGTACAAGTAAATGGGAATCTCTAATCGTTAAACCGTCAAGAAGTTGAACCTGTAAAGTAAGGTGGTTGATAATTACACCAGACTGAGTGCACTATATGGACAGAACGGAAATATCAGCAAGTAGAGAATCATCTGAGCCATCTGATCCGTTACCTTTTCTGAAAGCGAGAGACGTAAGCTGTTTCTCTTCTAAACTTGTTGCTGATTTACAGTTACCCGTAACTTCCAGGCGACTATGATAAATTTTGTCACATCTCTGTAAACATTTTGCATTCAAGAATGCTTCTCTAGCACCCAAAAATAAAGAGGCTAGATAGGAGTTTGCTGAAAATGGGATAAAGTGATCTTCAGTGACGGGAAGAATATTTGAGATGGACCGGATGGATTTCAATATTATTGGCATGACCAGAGAACACAGTAGCATGTAAGAATGCGATGATAATTTGGTGGTGGAAGTGTTATGATCTGGGCAGCCTTCTACAGTAAATGTAGCTCACGCATTGCTTGGATGAACACTAGAATGAACTCTATCATGTACACGGAGACAGAACTGTTTAGAAAGTACGAGAACATAGGGAACGGGAGACTAATGTTTCAATAAGGTAATGCAATTGTGCATGTTTCTGCTACGAACAAAAGGAGGTTTGCACGTAAAGATATCATCTTTTCCCTGGCAGGCAACGGACTTGAACCTCGTGGAAAACCTTTGAGGAATACGTGCAAGACGTTTTTATCGCAATAGAAGGCAATTTGATGGCTATGTAAGATCAAAAGAGTAACATGTGAAGAGAGCTATAATTTTAACAAAATCAATGCCGAATAGAATTTATGAAATAATTAGGAGGAACAGAGGTTGGACAAATAACTAAGAATGCAATAACACAACAGGACAGTGAGTTCCTCTATACCGATTTCTATCCTGGAAGTGCAAACGCCTTACCTTGTTACTCGTGTGAAAGAAACTATCTAATTCCGTCATAAGTGTCTATGTTTGATGTGTTTCTACTACTTTCATAGGAAGTTCGATACATCTATGCGTCGGACATTGTACTGCCATTTTTGTAAGAACCTTGCCTTTACAAAGATTTCGACTACTGCATATTGACAGCTGGTTTTACTGTTATTTCAGTCGTGAGTGTAACGTTTCTATCGCGGTGTTATTCATATTTACTT